>NC_092194.1:21597797-21657797 GCF_043641665.1 Enoplosus armatus
CCGGCTGTTGGAACCCAACCCGAGGTTTTTGGAAGAATCTTCTGGAATTCCTGGTATTGTTTCACCTCGTACTGTCTTGCCATGAGAGAATTCCCAGGGTTCTTAGTGGGTTAAAGGTCACCTGGCATCAACCAGGAGAGGCATACCACAGCCTGTATGACTCAACCTCCCCAGTGCCAACACTCGCTCTTTATCTCTCACTCTCTCCACTAAATTTCTATCATTTCTGTTGTGTTATATTTTGGTTAGGTCAGAAGCAAACAATAACAACCAGACTAATATTATAAAGCACTGCGTGTGTCCCCCAGAGGCTGCAGTGGTCTTTATACTCTGCAATATAAAAGTGTGACAGAACAAACAACTTCGTGGTGATTTGGCTTCTTAGAGTCTGAAACATGTAAAGTTTGTCCTGAGGAGAAAAGGTCATAATCATTAAAGGGTTCATCCGCTGGGGAGCAGGAAGTCATCCTGAGGAGACTGTGAATATCCACAGCTTTATTTTAATCAATCTGCAGTGCAGTTTTTGAGATATCGATTGCAGACCAACATTTTGCCTCAGTTAGTCGACCTTTGGCTCACTCACAGACCCTGGCCCGACGTTAAGCCACCACGAGCCTACCTGGCTACTTGTCTGCCTGCTTCATGTCTGCAGGTGTGGCGTTCACTGCGTTAAGAAACAGTAAGACGGTTAGGACATCGAAATGTTGAGGATAAAACTGGAATAAACTCGGTTTTAAAAGGTTTTTCAGATGTCTAGATTGCATTTAAGCATTGTGTCATCAGCAGTTAAATCACTTTACTATAACCAAGACATAAAAAAAAGACTTTTCAGGCCAGTTTTAACACATCTTTAGGACATCTTCATGCGTCCTGGAGAAGCCGCCACACGGCTGCAGCACCGCATGTCACAACAACATTTTCAATATCACGAGTTACTAGTGATCCTGTCAACAGGGGGATGAACCCCGAACACACAGACTGTATTTTGTGATATAATGGGGGTTGTTGATTGGTTTCTCCTTTTTGCTTCTTTCATGGTCAGTTATTAGTGTGTGCATTCGTTCAGCTGTTGGTTGTGTTGCACTCCTCTGTTTTTTTTTTTTCTCTCTATCTCAACAGTCTGGTAGAAATTTCCCCCTCCTCGCTTTGTACTAATGACCTCCCAGCTACACACACACACACACACACACACACACGTGACTCTACAGGCTGAATGGCGAGCCGTCTCTACTGGCCAGTCAAATGGCTCATTCATCTGGTTTCCATGGCAACAATTAAAACATGTTGCCGGGTCTTTTGTTGTCGCCTCGTTTGGAAAGAGAGAAAGTCTCTTTGCTTTTTTTTTTTTTTTTTTTTTGTCCAAACAGAAGGGTTTTAATTTGGTGAAAGAGAAACTTCCAGAAACTCTCAGCAACACAGAAGCAGGAGTTTAGTTTGAGTTTGATTCAAATTTGAAGTGAAATGTTCACAGTAGTTCTGTAGTAGAAATATTCAAAATGATCCTAAATGTAAATATAGACAGAAACAATGGAAATGTTGACAGATCACAGCTGTAAAATATGTAGAAATAAGGGATGAATAAGAAAGTGTGTTTAACATACACTGTCACTTATATTTGGTGGAAGTTAACTATAATCCGTAAACAAATATAAACATGAGGTCGACTGTTATGTCTTTGAAAAACTAAATATATAAATTAATCATTGCAATTACAATGACTGCAGTTTGGGGAGGGGGGTGTCACTTAGAGACGTGGCTGTACTTTCACACCAACACACACACACACACACAGACAGAAACACACACACACACAGACAGAAACACACACACACAGACAGAAACACACACACACACACACACAGACAGACAGACACACACACACACACAGGTTGAAGTGTCTGGCAGTATAAATGGGGTGTCAGGGAGCCACTTCCTGCTCTTTCATAGCCGGTGGAACATCCATCTCAACCGGAGACACTGAGTCACACACACACACACACACACACACAAATGTAAGCAAGCATACAGTGTTTGTTTTTTTCTTTTACCTCTTTGTGTATCTCCTGCACACACACACACACACACACACACTTTGTTTAGGAAGAAAACTAGAAAAAGGCAGAGACCGGACCGACAGTGGCGAGCAGGGAGACGAAGGGATGCTGCATTGAGTAATGAGTGCACATACTAGTAGTATTTAGTAGTAGTAGTACTCGTAGTAACGGCTGCCACAGAGGTCGTGTCCTCTGTATTTTTTCTAGAAATGTGTTTGACGGTAACGTGGCTGGAGTTCATTACAGTAGTATTCACTATTCCAATATTTAAAATGGACTCCTTTTGGCGCTCCCATTGTACCTGGTTTATGTCCAGTGTCAATGCAGCAATGTAGGATGTTCACTTTTTTATTAACCAGAACCTAAAAGTTAATACCTGAACCACAGTATATTTCCTTTAACCACAGTCTTTTTCTCGTGATCATGCTGTAATTGCTAAATACAGTAGAAAGAAATGATTTTAAAAGTTGGTATTTCATGTAATCCATGCAGAATCGTCCAATATCAATGTTTTGTCTGGAGACAGGGTGTTCATGATGGGGATGATGGGTGGCCCTGAATGAAGCAAACTCTGAGGCAGCAGCTTTAATTACAGAATGAGCAAGAAAATACAGGAAATACGAAAAGGAATCAATCATGTGGGCTCAATAAAAAAGACAGGAGAACCAGAGAAAACAAGATGATTCAAAGACGGAAGAGAAGGACAGAAATCATGTTGAAGAAGAGACGTTAAGACACAAAGACAGAGGAGAAGAGAAAAGATGAGGAGGAGGAGGAGGAGGAGGATGAAGATGCGTCCTTATCACATCCCCCCAACTTTAGCTGCCGCGGCGACAAAATCGTTCCATTACGCAGCCTCCGACAAACTTCTCTCATTTGGAGGATAAGATGAATCTGCGAGAAGAGAGAAGGAAAAAAACTAATGTTCAAAATGCATTAAATGTTTTTCATGTATGACTGCATTTTTGCTGACATTTCAGCTCCGTGCTCATTAATATGGAGACCAAATTAAACTTATGATTGCTTGTTGATTTTCTCCCCCCGTCCCTCCTCTCCCCTCTCCTCCCCCTCTTTCCCTCTCGTCTGTTTTGTCAAGCGTTTATCCGCCGTTTCTCTGTGTTTTTGGAAAGCTGACATCTTCTTGTGTTTTCTTACCACAAATGTGTGATGAAATCCGTACGTACAGATATATCTCTTTATATAGGATTTATTTTAATGATGGTCAAGGTTTTTCTTCTGAAAACAGTCCTAACAATGTTTCCAGCCTGCAGTAATGCAAATACACGTAAGACGTCAGAAGCATTACCGTGTTTGAGTTGAAAGATTTCCTGAACAGTGTTTTTGCTTTGTTATATCTAATAATAGATCTGCAATATATTGCGCCATTCCACCAATTATTGATGCTTTGCATTTGTTGTAAATGTTTGTATATTGGTGAAGTTAGAGCTGCAAATAACAATTACTTCCATTATTTATTGATCGGCAGATTGTTTTCTCAGATAAATGATGAATCTTTCGGTCCATAACGGTTATTTAAACTTGTTTAAAGCATTGGCAAAAGTATGTATATATATATATATATATATATATTCTGAGTCCTCATAGTCAGCATTTTTTCTACATATACTTACATACATTATGTATGTTACATGTATGTAAATCACATATCACAGGTTGCTCATCTATATTTCAAACTACTGAGGAATGAAATTCAAGTCAACAGCTTTGTTGAAACTGGATTTCCAACATATGTGACTGAAGCAACAACCAATTAGCTTCAATTAGTCACAATTGATGTTTAATGTTTTTGGTCGAGACACTGAGCTTGGTAGACTCTCAGACTTCTCAGAGACCAGAAGAGACAGGAGGCGAAACGTTGCAGCTGTGAACCCAGAAAGTGGGAGATCAGGAGAGGTGGAGAGGATCGTCTCCTGGTTAAATAAAGGTTTAGTGAAAAGTCTCTCTATGTCTCTGATTTGAGAGATGATTCACTTGCGTCCCATTGAAAATGAATGGGGGAGGACTTTGCCTGGTCTCCCCGACGTTCACAAAGAGGCAGAGGGTCTCGTGTCTCTCACCAGCCTGAAGCCTGAAGACACGTTTGCATTAAACACATAAGTTGTGGAGCGTTGGGAAGCTGTCGGCCGCGACCATCAGCTTCTCCTCCCTTCTACGTGATAAAGCAGAAAACATCAGAGTCACAACACGTGTGATTGGCTGTCACCAGGTTGTTGCTCGCTTGCATCAGTGAATATTCTCAGTTTTCACATGTCACACCGCTGGGTGACTTTTGAGACTTTGAGTAGTGGTGGGTGGTTCAGTTCACAATGTATGGCATCCTGTCACGTCTCCAGTCTGTTAGCGAGGACGTGGTGTCACTGTCGTCCTCGCTCCTTCACGCTACTTATTTACTGTATTTTCTCCTCTTCTTCCTCCCTCTTGCTCTGCCTCTCTCTTTGTCTTTGTCTCCTCCTTCCCCGTCTCTCTCCTCCTCAGGCCCGTGCATCTCAGTCCATCCTTGCATGGAGATTGACTAGAGGCATGAATACATCACAACTAGCCATCCATGCACCCCCCCCCCCCTCCTCACACCATCACTCTCAACCCCCCCCCCCCCCCCTCCACCGTCCCATTTCTCCAAGATCCCTCTCTCAGCACTTATCTCAAAGTTCAGATCTCATGCATTTTAATCGGCGTGTCTATCTTCTTTTCTCCCTCCTCCCTCTTTTCTTTGACTTTGGATCAGTGGCATCCTTCAAACAAACAACAACAACAACAACCCACCCCCCACCCCCAGCTCCCTTTCCCTTTTTAAATCAATATTTGCCATCAGCGAATAAATCGTATAATTTCCTGACTGTTAGATGAGTGTGACGCCGACATATTTACCTTCAACTCGTCTCTTTTTTTTTTGCTGTCGATCCCTCGTTCTCGCGGCGTGGCTATTAGCTAAGTGAAGGGGATGGATGGCCGTGAAGCGCCGAGCGATAGCATCTCCATCAGAATCGGCGACATTGAAAAATGGCCGCCGCCTCTCTGATGACAGCGCAGCAAAAACACACACACACACACACATGCATACGTCCTCTCACACACACACAGAGTCAGAGAAGAGACATTTAAATATTCAAATGGGGCCGGGCGGTAATGATAAACGACAAGGGAAAAGTAGAATCAAGTAGCTATCGATGCAGAAAATGAAAAGAGGAGAAAGAGAAAAGAGAGGAGGAGGAGGGAAATTAAGCCAAAAAAAAAAGACGGAGGCATCGAAGAAGAGTTACGCTAACAAGTGAAAGAGAGCAGATAGATGGAGAGTGATGGAGAAAAAGATGGAAGAATTAAGCAAATACAAGAGGAGGGCGGAAGTGTTGCAGGAAAGGAAACACAGATGGAGAAGTGTTGCTCGAAGTGAACAGACAAAGAAAAAAAGATGGAGGGATTCAAAATAACTATTACTAAACTGTTGTAAAACTGCAAGAGAAATAGAAAAGATTTGAGAGATAAGCAGGCTTAAAGAAGGTCTTTCCCTCTCTTACAGTACGCAAAACTGCATTATTGTAAAACACTAAAAATATCAAATGAAAATATGAAAAAAAAAAAAAACTGGTGGTGAAATTCCTTGTTGATGAAGTGCAGTTGTCTCTTTATACATATGGCATGAGAATGCATCAGTTCATTCATTATTATACAGCGAACCCAATTAATATCAATAAACACAATGAACATTTGGCAAAACTGGAGAAGTGTTCTGCAGCTCCGCAGCGCTCAGACAAAAGCAGAAACCGGAAGGGAAGAAAATATTCAGCAACACTTGGCGCTACAAAATGGAGCGTTTCTTTAAAATATTTCCAAAAAAGAGACTCCGCAGTTTGCCGTCAAGTGCTGCTGCTGCAGTGTTTGATTCCTGCGCGTCTGTGGAGCTGCAGAGGTGCGACAGTTTTACCTTTAAAGTGGTCAAAGCAGGCGAAGAAAACTCCTACGACTGCCTCAGACATTTCATCATGAGATGAGCTGCAAACAACAACAATACAAAGACCTGCTCCTCTCTGAGAGATCAGTTAGAGGAATACTCCACTGAAAAGCGAACTTTTGAGTATCAAATGCTCACCACCTGTAGGCTTGTGAAGCTTACTTCTTTGTGGAGGTCGGCAGCTGCAGTCAGATGGATTCATGGCAGTTACGATGGATTCCAGTGGAGACCAGAGTCGATGTGGAAAACGTATCAAAACATCCTGAAACTCAAACATGTAGAGTTGATGAGATGTTCAGGGTCTGAAACTTTGTGTATTTCGAGATATTACATATGTCAAGAGAGGGGGCGGGGCCAGTAATACTTTCAGCCAATCAGCGTGATGATGTGAATAATGCTATAGGTATGTTAATGAGCCCCAAACCGCCTGATTCAGTAGAGGCTGATATGAGCTCTGAAAACAAAATGTCTGCAGTGTGCTTCAGACACAGTGCCCCCCTCTACGTTGTGGTCGTGTCTGTCCGTCTGTGTGACGGACGTCTGTCCTGCTGTCTGTCTCCAGAGCAGCCACGCTGAGCTGATGATGATGGAGAGCAGGAAGACCAGCCTGCTGGGCCGAGCAGAGTCCCTGAAGAGGAGCGGGACTGAACTACCCGGCAACTTCCACCACAAAATACACAACCTGACGCACACATGGAGGCAGCTGGAGGTAACACACACACACACACACACACAAATAGACGTTACAAGTTTTAGACATGCCAAACACAGAGATAGTATCTGGAGGATCACACTGATATTTCTGTTGAGACAGGACTGTGTGTGTGTGTGTGTGTGTGTGTGTGTGTGTGTCTAATTTTAGGCTAATCAGCATTGATCTAATCTCGAACATGAAGATGATAATTAGTGTCGTCTCAATTAGAGAGCCGTGCTGCCACCGTGGCCTTTAACTGTGTGGAGGAAGATACTGGGATGGAGGATGGATACACACATAGATGAGATTGCAAGGCTTATTTAGATAGAAACTCTTCATCAAGTCATCTGTAAATAAAGGGATCTCATTCAGATCAGCCTCAGAAATCCAGCACCGGTCAGACTGTATGCCTCCGGAAACTCCTACAGCCCATGAATGAAACAGAAAATCAGTTTAAAACGCTGAAATTAAAATGGAGCGACTGCGGCTGAATGGCCTGTTTCTAACCAGGACTTCAATCAGAAACTCTTCCTCATTTGTCCCGTCAGGTTGTTGTCTGAGTGAAGAAGAGTCTGATGTTGTGAGGCTCGATGGTGATGAGTAAAAGGCAAATGGGTAAATCACTTCAAATGTATTTTTCCTTCTCCTGGGGAGGCGGGGAGGTACAGGACGTAGTGGTGCAGATGGGAAATGTGGTATTAAGGTGTAAAAGCATCAGCACTAACAGGGCTGCTTCTGTTCCACGGGGACCTCCATGAAGTCATAAAGTCATGTGACCGAAGACACAAATCAGGTCTGAGATCAGGTAATCCTGGTGTCCTTGTGGAGAAAGTTCACTTCGAGTAGAAGAAGAAACTGAAACAGAGCAGCGTCGCTCAGGTTGAGAAGGACCGTGTGCTCCATGTCGCATGATAGATAAACACACACAGCTGTGTCAGAGGAAGTCAACATCGCTGCTGCATTTATATTTATATTCATCTTGAAGAACATATTTATAACAATTCGTGAAATCCTGAGTAGTGCATACATGAGGTCATCAGAATTCATCCAGAAAGGGACAGTGAATGGATTTAATCTGCTGTGTTTCCTTTTGCTTCAGCTCGTGCAGCGTCATTTTAAACGTTTCTTGCTGAAGTGCACCTTGGGATTCGTAGTTGTCAACATGCTTATATCTCTATTTTCTACATAAGACAGTTGTTGGTTGTTTGTACTGATGAGGTTCTGCAGAAAGTTCTCCAGCTGTCAGTCACCGGATCTTTCCTCCCAGACACCTGAAATAACTTTGGATTATTCCAAAGACGGCGTTGCTGATGGGCACGTCGGCAGCAGTTGTTTGTCGTCACGCGGGCGTGCTGATTAATTCCAGGTCTGCGGCGGCGGTGACAGCTGGCAGCGGCTCGTCAGGAGGCTCAAATGTGACGATGTGACTTTGTTCCTCCGAAGAAACAAACCGTCTCCTGACGACCGAGCGGCGCCTTCGACGCGCTGAGCTCCTTCACACGAACGGAGAGCAAACGCCATCTGTGTGTGTGTGTGTGTGTGTGTGTCGTCTCCTTGTAGTCCCTAATGATGCACACACACACACACACACACACACACACACACACACACACACTGTATGTTATTGTCTCACAAATTCAAAGTTATTGGAAGTGTGTATGTGTGTGCATTAACATATGTATCAACCACCAGATTCCATTTTAGAAATTAAACAGCAACAGATGAGCCCCCCCCCGTCTCTCTGTCTCTCTCTCTCTCTCCCTCACCCCTCTCTCCCCCTCCCTCACCCCTCTCTCTCTCCCTCCCCCCTCCCTCCCTGTCTCTGTGTGTGTTTCCGCCACAGTAACCAGACTGTGATTAAACTTCTATTACTGACAAAGAGACATTTGGACTCACAATGCCGTTTCACACACACACACTTATCAAAGTGTGTGTGTGTGTCATCAGGGAACAGAGGAATTGTGGGTAGTGATAGAAAGAGACGCCAGTGAAGCAGACACTGTTAATCTCTCTCTCTCAGTTCTGCTTCATCTCTCTTATACACTATATGGCCAGAAGTATGAGGACACCCCTGTTCACACACTTCTGGTCTGAGGCAGTTTTTCGTGGTTTGGGTTGGAGGCTCCTTTTTGGCCCCGTCTGTAAGCTCCACCCCCCTTAGTTACTACAGAAATACATAAGAAACAGAAAGGTAAGATTTAAGCTTAATATATTTATTGTAGGGATCTTCTAACAGTATGTTTGTTATTCTGATGAGAAAGGCTTTGAGGAAGAGGATGGTAGACAGATCTAATACAGACTGAAAGCAGGACTGAAATGTTTCCCGAAACGCTCGTAACTCCTTCCCTCTGCTCTCTTTTCTTTCTCTTTCTCCACCTTCCCGATCTCTCTCTGTGTCTCCTTCTTCTGAAGCGGCGAGCATTCATCGATTAGTCGATTGATCAAAGATTGATTTAATCTATTTTCTTAATCGTTTTCGGCCTTTTTATGTCAAATATTTGCTGGTTGGGATTTTATGTTTTTCTTTAATGACAGTGAACATCTTCAGCTATTATCTCTAGCTATGGAAATACATCATTTTACTGTCACAGTTTCTCCCTCACTCACCTTTATTTATCCTCTCTGGTCTTCTTCGGCTCTGCCTTCCCCTCCCGTCATTCTCCCCTCCCCCTTTTTCTTCTTCGTTTCTTTCATCCCTGTCTTTCTAATCTGAATTTTTAAGGGTTTTTTTCCCAAAATTTTCACTACATATCAAAGATCTCTCTTCTGTTTGTCTCCCTCTTTCTGTCTTCTCCTCCCTCCCTCCTTCCTTCCCTCCCCCCACCCCTCCCAACATGGCGTTTGAGTAGCATATTAACGGGCCTATCAGTGCTGGCGTCGGCATCTGCTGCTCTGACACAAATTGGGAATTAACTGGAATTGATGTCCTGTGCCTCGCCTCTGAACTGTCCTGGCCTTATGAAGAATTTATGACAGCGCACACACACACACACACACACGCACACACACACACACGCACACACACACACACACACACGCCGAACGAAGAAGAAAATAAAGAGGTTGTAAATTAGCTTTCATCTTTTCTGTTGTGGATTTTGGCGGCAGCTTGTCGTTTTTCGCAGTTGTTCAAGGTCAAACTGTGTGTGAGGATAGAAACTGTCGATTTATATATACATGGACAGACAGACAGACAGACAGACAGATTAAATAATGGTTATATCGATGGATGAATGGAGTCAACAGCCCGAAGGACAAGAAAATGGCCGACAAAAATATACAACCAGTGTGGAAAATAATTCGTATTAATCTTGCTGATGTGTAAATGTATCCTGGAAAAAACAAAAAAAAACAGATAGAGACAGAAACACGGACAACAAACAGATATGCTTTGTTTTATTTTGGTAAATTAGCACTTAAATGATCTTTTCATCTGCGTATTCATCCTCTTCCCATCAACACTCTAAAACGCCAGAGTCAGGACCAGATCACCACTTCATCCTGCAGGGAAAAGAGGAGGAGGAGGAGGAGGAGGAGGAGGAGGAGAGAGGGAAAACAAATTCTGGTTAATTGAGTCCCCTAAAAACAACACGCCATCTCTCTCTTTGTTTCATTTGCTCTCCTCCTCTCTTTATCTCTCTTATTTGCTAATTTTCTTTTTCATTTTCGGTCTCTCCCACTGGATCTTTTTCATTTGCTGCTTTTCTTCCCACGTTTTTCTCTTTTACCTTCCCTCAGTTTCTCCCACTCCTCGATTGTCTGGCTTTTAATCTCTCTTTCACATTTTCTCTTTTCGCCTTCTCATTCCACACAGCTTTGTCTCTTCTTTCTTTACGTTCTGTTCATTCTTCCAGGGAGAGTGTCAGTGCTGTTCTAACAGACACGATTTGTAGCTTTGCATGAGAATCTACCTGCGTTATTAGTCATTATCGGTTCAGCATTTTACATGAGATCAACTGAAACACGATTAAAGCCTTAACATCATTGTTAGCTTAATAAATATAACTTGCAACAAACCAAAGAGGCCAAATGCTCCATTTTGTCACATTTAGCTGGCTGATTGCCAGCTAAATGTGACAAAATGGAGCATTTGGCCTCTTTCATTTGTCAACGATGAATGCATGTGTTTTTTGTTTTTAATATATTTGTTCCTCTCATTTTGAAAATAAACCCTGCAACTCAAGAAAACAAGCAAATGAAAAAAACATCTTTACCACTTTAGAAAACAGCTCACACAAACACACAAGCAATTACAGAAATGCTGCAAGAAGGAGTTTCCAAATGACTCAGAGAGCTGTGAAGGTGAAATGTGAAGCTTTGAGCTCGCCGAGTGTCCTCGCGGTGTCACGCTGCTCAGCTCTGCAGGAAATAAACAGACCTTGTTGATCATGTTGTCCTGCAATGTGAACATGTTCACCACAACCACCTGTGGAGGAAATAAAATGTGTCATATTATCAGAAAAAAAATTAATGTTTTGGTTTCCTCATACTTTCTATCTCTTAAATTACATCCACCCTCGTATATATTCTCTGTCTCCGTCTCTCCTGTTTTTCTCTGCCAAACTAACCACAGGCTCATAATCACTGTCGCCTCTTGTGAACACACCGCTAACTGCACATTTCACCGGTCAGGGGGTCTATAATCGCCCCTCTTCATCGTCTAATGGGCTGGTTTTACCTGCCAGAGTTCAGCTAAAGTAGTGTTTCCACTCAGGAGGGAGAGTCGCTGCTATACCAACGACTCAATACCTTTTGTACAAACACATACATATGCAAATGAGCAACAGGGACCCATGCGGGGCTCCTTCAGGAGCAGCTCTGTATTCAAAGTTTCTCTTGTTATGGCCGCTTGTTAAAGTCATAACAAGAGCTGCAAGATAACAGCTATCTGATGCTTTAAATTGCTCAAAACAATGCAACATGAACCCCGAATAAGAAAAGGTGTAGTGTATGGATGGTGCTGCAGAAGCTGAAGTTGAAATGAACAGAAACTTTCCTTCCGTCAAGTGTTGAGGAGAGAAGTCGGTAACGAACCTGGAGGCCGTAACAGTCTCATTAACATATCTCACTCAGACTTTCTAACAGCAGAATCACAGAGATAATTAAAGCTTCCAACAGCTGATGGTTGAAGGGGAAGAAATCTGATTGGACACAAAAGAAAGTTGTGACTGAAAGGAATTTGACAGCGAGGAGAAGCTGGAAATGTATGAATGAAGAACAGAGTTGTAGGAATTAAAGCTTCACTTCAATAAGGAGAGAGGAAGATGAAATGAAGATGTATTTATTGAGAATTGAGCGGCTAACAGAGCGATTAGACTCGAGTCGTGTGAGACGAGGAGATTTGTGATGGACTGGATACTGCAGACAGTGAAGATTTCAATGGACACTTTTATCCAAACATCCATCAAATCCAACAAGACTGTCATGTTAAATATCCTGATTCTCCCAAAAGTCACTATTCTCTCTGCTAATCAGTTTGTTTTAGATAACATACGTTCAAACATCAGACCTCAACAGGCTCCGCTGGTCAAATCAAGTGGATATCTGTTTAGGACGTAAGTCCCAGTCCGTTTCCTGCTAATCTGCGATGGACAAAGACAGAAGCTTTGGAAGATTCCCTTTTGATTTGACTCAGACTGCTGAAGCATCATATCAGATCACTCTGACAGATCCCAGAACAGCTATTATACCCGTTATTGTCTCGACAGCGTTGCCCAGCAACTCTGCCCCGAGCTCGGCGTGATCAGCAAAGAGCATCACAAGTTTGTTTGTTCTATACTGATGAGCACTTTTCAGGAGAAAAGACCTGAGAACACACACACACACACACACACACACACACACACACACACACACACACACACACACACACACTTGTCTAAATCCAAGAGGGGAATAGTCTCGCTCAGCCGCTCGCTGTGTCTTACTGTGTGATCAACAGGGGTTGGAAAATTACTCTGCAGAGCATATTACACACACACTCTCTCTAGGAGTCGGGCTCTTGTTATTCGAAGTTGTTCCTATTTGAAACAGTGATTGCTCCTCACCAAACGCTCTTTCAGTTTGTGTTGAGTCTAAATGATGTTTTGTTTTGGGTGTGAATATCGTCGGCTCTGGAGGTGAAGCTGCTAGAAGCTCTGAATTAGCCGCTGATCGCTTTGCACCTGGAACAACAGCAGTCGCACTCTGAGAGCTTTGTGCACCAACAACAGCAGCCGCGTTGACACAATAATAACAGGCCTCGCAGCCGCGATGACAGCGGCATTAGCAACATCAAGCTAATTCATGGTAACAACAGCAGCATTGGCAGCACTGGTGAAATGACACTATATAACAGAACAGGGAGGGGCGGTATAGATAAAATCACACTTTATTACATTTGATATTGTGTTAGTGATGTATTGTTATAAAGTACATGTTCGGGAAGTTCAGTTGAAATACTGTAATAGATAAAATAACTCTCTGAATATCATTCAAACCTTAGTATGACCAAATGAACCAAACAACAACAGCATCAGCAATATCACATTATTGTTATTTCTCATATTTGTTTTCAGTTTCTGTCACCAGAAACTGTATCTATGATCAACAGCATCCTCTCACAGCAGGAAACAATTAAAACCACAAGAACATTTTAAAAAACACAACATAGTAACGTCGCCTTCGTACACGAAACGATATATGTTGAATTATGACCGAAGAACCAGAAAGTATCACTTCATATGTGTCGTAACAGCACATCATAAACAAGAACAACAACATGATGATTGAAACGTCTTCAGCAGGGACATGAGCCACAACACAAGTCAGCTCAGAATCTGATGTTCACACCGTCCTCCGGCAGTTAGGGATGAATACATGACATCCCTTTTATTGATCTGCACTATTCTGAAGGTTAATGATTAATGGCCGTGTCTGTATTGATTGATATGCTGCTTTGCATGATGGGATATTGACACAACAAGGAGTCCTCACGCTAACTCTCTCTCCTTTTCCTTCTTCTTCTGTCGTCTTTCAGAAAATCCTGTCCGAGCATTCAGGACCCAGTTCCTCCCAGCAGAACCGGTCAGCCAACATGAACTCTCTGCTGGCCGGCGGTCGAGGCGTCGATGTGGAGAACCCTCGCTCGGCCCTCTCCCCGCTGACCAACTCGCTCCTGGAGCAGCTGGAGGCTCGTATCAAAGAGCTGAAGGCGTGGCTGCGAGACACCGAGCTCCTCATCTTTAACTCCTGCCTCCGACAGGACAAGGACGCCTCCGAGCAGCTCCACAGCTTCAAGGTAGGAAACGCAGTGTTTCAGTCAGCTGGTGGGACGTTGGCTGTTTTCATATCAAGGAGCAGCAGTGATGATGTAAGCAGAGCCGTAGCAGTCAGTAAATAAAGTTAGTGAAAGACGGTCATGGTCATAAGTAAAAACACAAGAGTGAACCTCGGCATGAACATGTCTGTGTTTCCCCAAAGAACAGCGGAACATAGTTATATTAATATATGGTGAATGTTAATATAATTTGCGGGACACCTTCCCAACAGAATTTCAGATTAATCTTTGAATAGAAATCCTAAATAATATTTCCATAATGCCTTCTGATTAATCCTTTAATAAAGTTGATCAACTTCAACTCAACGCCTTCACTAAAACCTCGTCAGTTCTTCAAACAATGTCATGTTTTTGAAGTTGAAGTTATTTGATAACTGTTTGAGGACCAAAGTAGCATGCTGTACGTTCATACTTGGTTATTCCAATTACTAATGTGAGCACTTAATGAACTAAGAAGAAACCAGAAACCACTGTACACAGACACAGCACTAACTGCAAAGTGTTTCCATGATTACAGATGAACGAGCTGCTTCAGGTGTTCGTACAGTGTCACTTAACTTTCTTTGCTAACTTTTGCTATCAAATATGTGGCCAATCAACATTAAGCTTTTAAAAAAACGTGTGTGTGTGTGTGTGTGTGTGTGTGTGTGTGTGTTGTTGCTAAGTATAGTAATACATCGTCTTAATGAGGCCAGATGAAAGCAGGGCTGTTTTGAAGCGATGGATGTATAGAGGAAACAGCAGTTAGCCTTAAAAGCCACGGGACGCTAACAGGATATTAATCAGCCTACATCACACAGCGAACAGCTAGCTGCGCTGATTAGCCTAGCCCTGCCGTGTGACTGACAACCAGAAACACACACACACACACACACACACACACGGTCATGCAAGTGAACACGCTCAAATAGAAATGTATACACACAGGAGTGTATTCATTCATGTATGTATATGTGTCAACACACACACACACACTTACGTTCACACTCACAAACACACAGAAATATGCAAATGACACATGCATACACACACATAATAATGAATGCATAAAAATATATAGATGACTGTAGTAACACACACACACACACACACACACCGGCTGCCTAAATGATGAAACTGTATAGAAACGAGACTTTATCTGAAGAAAGTGAGCCGAGCCGCTCTTACTTTTGATCCTTGTCACAGCTCTCAGTGGGAAGCCATTGATTTCTGGCAGAAAGAGACCTTGAGCTTCTGGAGAAATGAAGATTGGAAATATTGATAGTAGTCATTTGTATGGAGAGAGAGAGAGAGAGAGAGAGAGGCTCCATTTTAAGAGAAGTCAGCTCCATTTTAGCGATCATTTGTCTGTTTTTGGCGTTCGGACTCATAAATGGGTTCGATCTCTGCACTGCGGCTTATTACTGTACGGCTGTATGAGAAAGCAGCGGGGGTCGGCAGAGGTCGCAGGAGCACACACACATTTACAAAAATATATTTATAAAAACACGCATGCATTTATAAAACGCACACACACACAAATGTACGGAGACATTTCAGAAGGACACAGAGCTGCATTAATACATACACACAAACACATAACTATCTGTACAACAGTGTTAAAGGGTCGCTTCACCCAAAACACAGGAACACCAGCCGCACACACTGGACTCGTCCAGGTTTTGAGATGTTTGTCTGTGAGATTTCTGCCTCCACCTCCACACATGGAGGGTTTTTAATGGAACTCCTCTGTACAGGAGGAATGTTGTTGTTGATGAAAGTGGTTCACAGTTTGCTCTGTTGATCTGGATCTGGTCTAGATTATCCAACACATTTCTGTTCACCTCCATTGTATTAGGCTGAAGAAGGAATGTCAGAAACCTCCATGACACAACTGACGTTAGAAACAACAACAACAAACCCAGCTCAAGGTTCACTTAGAAGTCCTAAAAGTGCTATGACTATCTGCCCCCCCCACAGACACACACACACACACACACACACACACCAGTCTGCCTGTTACCTGGCTAGTAATTGAATTAGCGCTCCTTTAAGATATGGCGTCAGCCAGCCGTTCCTCCAGCAGGCCCTGGGCCTCCGATGACTCTCTATTGTCGTGGAGACGCTCTGGGGGCCGGACACATGGAGAATTAATAGACTGCGCCTGACACACACACACACACACACACACACACACACACACACTCACAATCACAGTGGAAGCACACACCTGCTCTCTGCACAGGTACGGAGGCTGAAGATGAATCTCACACCGACCACATGCTTTTTATTAACACGCTGATATGATGACAACTGCTCATTAAACCACCAATGTTTCTGTTTTACCCTTTGGGGTCATGTGATCACATTAAACCAGTCTTCACTTTTCTGTTATAAAGACATCTTTCATCACGACATCAGTGCAATATTTGTGATATGAATAGAAACAGATAATTCAGAGATCATCAGATGACTTTGTGACAAAAACAAAATGTAAAAATCATGTTTTGGCGTTTGTGACCTTCCATGAAAGATGGAGGCGATGACATTATCTCAGTGTCTTTCTTTCTCTCTTGGAAATGGAAATGGATCAGTGTTCATGTTCAAAGTCTGTGTTCCTTCAGTCAGGCGGACACACACTGTCAGGAGGCGACCTCTCGCTCTCGACACACACACACACACAGATGTTAGCATAGATAGCAGATATCAGTGTGAGCGTTAAGCTCAACAAACTGCCCTCCTCTGTGTCTCTATCCGTCTCTCTCCGCTCCGTCACCTCCTTCTTGCTTTTTATTTCTCTCCCTCGTTCCGTCTCCGTCTCTGTCTCTGTCCGTCTCCGTCTCTGTCGTCCTTGCTGCATCTCTTTCTTTCTCTCTCTCTTGTTATCTGTTCAGCTGCTCCCTCCCTCCCCTGCTGCTGACAGTAGATGAACCCGTCCTCCCCCACTGTTTCTTACCCTCGGCCGCCTCATCGCCCGGACCCCTCCAGTCATGCTCTTTGCCCTCTGGGCATCATTTGTATCACATGCCCCCCTCCCTCTGCCGTTTCTATTTTCAGCTCTCCGTCCTCCTGCCGTTTGTAAGATTTGCCCCCCCCCCCCCACCACACACACACACACACACACACACACACACACACACACACAGTTTATAGCATGAACCTGCCCTTCATTGGCCATTCATGGACCACTACCCCACCCACCTTCTACTGTTCAGATACCATCTCACCCCCCATCCTAGAACTATATTCCATTGATTCTCAGTAACCAGTGACAAATCACATGAACTCGTGAAGTTATTATAATTAATGACTTTGTTTGGCCAATTTACAACTTTACAAGTAGACAGGGACCACCTGAACCCACCTCGCAGGGACCACCTGAACCCACCTTGCAGGGACCACCTGAACCCACCTTGCAGGGACCACCTGAACCCACCTCGCACTCCCCCCAGTGTTTGTAACTCATGAATCTTTGTTTTCATGAGTTATAAACCACAAGGTTACCCCTTCTTCCTGACTTTCAAAATAAATGTCAGTGTTTATATCCTTCAGTGTTTGTACGGTAACATTGAGGACTCGTCCTCGATCTTCTGTGACTTGGACAAAAGTGTCTAAATGAATAAATGTAAATGTAGATATCTTCTCTTCCCATTTGTTCATATACAAGCCCACCTTCATCTACCATGTGTGACCTCTGACCCCACCCTGCTCACATGTCTTTAAACCTTATTTTGACATAAAGCAGATTACAGAAATTAAATGACAACTACATACGAGGCTGGATTACCAGCTGGACAAAGTGGGCAACTGCCCAAGACTCCAGACCCTCAGGGGTCTCGGTAGGGGCACACAGTTCATTTTTGCCCCGGGGCCCCCGAGTGGGTTAATCAAGCCCCGACACTTTGTGGCAGTCACACGTAGGTTTGTTGCCGGGACAAATAACTGGCAGTACAGATATAAACGACTGCCAGGACAAAGATCTGGCTAACGGAGAGCTCTGTAATGTATTTTTGGACAGAACGAGGACTCTGGATTCTGTCCTCCGTCTCTCACAGTGGGAACACACACAGCCAGTGTGGAAGTGATTACAAATATAATTCTTCCAACATAAATATGAAGTGTGAGTGTCTGTTAACTTTATTTAAAGATGACTTAGCATAAAGATAAACTTGGTATCTGCGAGTAAGTGTCCACGGGTGCTCTCACTGTCTGGACAATGTTTTGTACGTTTTGTACATTATTTAATTCAAAATTTGAACTGTTTTTGGTTTCCAAAGCCAAAGTAAAACTGTAAAACTGACATGACACGATGTGGCTCATGCTGAGATTATGGGCAACCAAAGACTTCACCACATTTCTCTCATGATTATCAATATTGTTCTTGGACAAAAACACTTTGTACATGAAGTTGAAACTGAGGCCATTTGCGTAGTTCATTGCACAACAGCGGCTCTTTTTACTTCATGTGAATGTATCCAGATGTGTACGTTGACATCACTTCCATACACACTGCAGTCTTCAAACTACAAACTACAAACTACACCCTCCCCATGGTATATGTGAACCTGCCCCCCCACCCCCCCATCGTCTCTCAGGCAGCTAATAGAAGGTGACAGCGAGGCTCTGATATCGATACCTGCTGCATGATGAGGATTAAAGATCCTCCGACTCCCTGCCAAGAACACACAGCTGTGTGTGTGTGTGTGTGTGTGTGTGTGTGTGTGTGTCTTTTGATTATACCCGTCTGTGTCTTTCTTGGTTGTAGTTCTGTTTGTGTTTATTCCTTGGTTTTGTGTGTGTGTGTGTGTGTGTGTGTGTGTGTGTGTGTGTGTGCGCGTGCTCGTTGGTGTTTTTTGAAGAGGTGTTTTCTCGTTAAGAGTTGCTCGTTAGGGGTTGAAGGCGAGCAAACAGGTGAGGCGTTGCCGCGGTAACGGCATCAACAAACAGATCAGACTTTCATCTTCATCTGCTCGGGAGGAGAAGAAAACACTCGGCTCTTTCATCTGCTAAAGGAGTAGAGACGGAGAGAGAGAATCAAAACACAGAATAGAGACAGACAGAGAGAGAGACAGACAGAGAGAGACAGAGAGAGAGAGAGAGAGAGACGGAGAGAGAGAATCAAAACACAGGATAGAGACAGAAAGAGACGGAGAGAGAGACAGAGAGAGAGAGAGAGACGGCGAGAGAGACAGAGACGGAGAGAGAGACAGAGAGAGAGACAGAGAGAGAGAATCAAAACACAGAATAGAGACAGAAAGAGACGGAGAGAGAGACAGAGAGAGAGAGAGAGACGGCGAGAGAGACAGAGACGGAGAGAGAGACAGAGAGAGAGACAGAGAGAGAGAATCAAAACACAGAATAGAGACAGAAAGAGATGGAGAGACAGACAGAGAGAGAGACGGAGAGAGACAGAGAGAGAGAGACAGAGAGACAACATGAAAGAGGAATAGAGAAAGAGAAGACAGTGAACAGGGAGGTTGAGACATTCAGGGCCATTGTGAACTTGAGGATCTGTTAGTTTCAGCTTCACTCTGTGTCCTGATGTCCTCAGGCTGATATTTAATTGTACTCCTGTTTGTTTCTTCCTACATTATAAAGCTCTCAGTGAACACACAGTGAGCCTCAACGTAAAAGCTGAACCTCCATAGCATCCTGTAATAGTTTGTATGATGTCCACGGAGGAAATGTTGGGACAGCAGTTTGACAGCCATCCCATCTCTATTATGAACAAAATACTAGTTCAGCAGCAGTTTCAGGCGGATGTCTCCTGCAAAATGTTGCTGAAATAAGTGCAAAATAAAAAAAAACGCATGCTAATAATTATATAGCTTGTTTGGATATTATTGGCTATTTGTGCAGTTATTACGGTGAATGTTCTGCGGTTCATCTCTGCCTCATCACTCCCTGTCACGACCGAGTACGTGAAGTCATCCGGAGTACGTCGTAGTTGATCTGCGTGTCGTCGCTGTATTTCCAAAACATCAACTTTTTCACAAGCTAAGACGCCTGTTTTCAGCTTTGTGACGATACATGTTTTCAGATAATCCAGGTTTTTTTAGGCCCTCACTCAGCGGCGATGCGCTGCTGCTTTCTATTACTGCTACCTAGCTAACACGGGGACAGAGGAGGACGGGGAGATAAAAGACCTAACATTTGTTATCATATCACGGATGTTTGACCGACTCGGAGCCCAACCTGTATTTCAGTCGTGATGCTCATGATAGAAAGCCAAAAAAAAACCCCGGAGACATCGGTAAGGAGAGAGAGACAAATTGAGACTGAAGAGAAAATCACTTTCATCTGCTAAAACAGCAGGAAAAGACAGAGAGACAACACGAGGGCTAGAGACAGGGTGAAGGATGGAGATAGAGAAGATAGTAGTAAAGGAAGAGAGAGGAAAGAGAAAGAGCGAGTGAAGGAAGATTGAGAGAGTGATCAGGAGGAAGAAAACAAGGGAGGGATGGAGAGACAGAAAGAGAAAACAGCCTGTAAAGACGGATGCAGAAAGAAAGGAAGGAAAAGACGGATGAGAGAAAGAGGTGAAAAGACGAATATACAGAGAAATGCAGACAGACAGAAGGAGATTGGATTTTATTGATAGCAGCGTTTTAAGTCGCCGTGGCGTGTTCGCTCCGCTGCATTAGTGAGAACAGTAAATGCTTTCACTCACAAAGACTTCATATATCCTCCATTTGTTTACTGCTGCTGAATATTTTAAGAGTAAAGCTTTCATCCCTTAAATGTCGCCGTGTGTCGAGCGGGCAAAAAGGACTTCAGCTAATAACTTACGATAATCAATAAGACCTGATGATGTCAGCAGTGATCCACTTTGACTTTCACATGAAGGCCACCGAGAATTCTTTATTTTTTTGCTTTACAACAACTAAACGGATGTTTCCTGTTAACCCTTCAAACCCTAAAGGCTGCCTTTGCTTTGATTTCCCGCCTTATGGCAGAGATGTTATTTTCAGAATAAAAGGAAAAACCTCCACACGGTTTCTTTTCTGACCACCTCTCCTCTCATGTAAACACTGCAAGATCGCAGGATGAGTGACCTCTGACCTCTGACCTCTGACCTTGAGCATGAGTCCCTCTGGAGAAATCCAAAAATGAAAACATACATTTCCCACTTTGGAGTCGAGCTGTCAATTTGTCAGAGTGCTAAATTGATGTTTTAATGCGTCGAGGTTTCCAGGTTTTGCCATGAATGTCACAAACACGGCGGGAGAGGAACGTCTGACTTTTATTGTCTGCTTCTATTTTCAGTGAATTGCTCTAAAAGCTCTTAACGAATCCCGCTGACTTTCAGACCCCATTCATGTGTAATGTTAAAAACTGCCGAGCGGGAGACAGATGCATTCTGGGTCACTGGGCGTCAAGTTTCATGCCATAATGTTGCGAGACGGCTTATAAAATGATACTCGGCACGTTATCAAAGCAAAGCCTGATATTTTTAAAGAAGAGACGTGAACACTTTATTAACTTATTCAGATTCAGGTTGTAAATCCATTCCAACGCACACGGACAGATGTTCGTGTTAGTGCTGTTTTTCACCATCCAAGATGCTTCTTCAGCTCTCCATGAGGTGATGACGAGGGAACAAACTTAATATTTCTAGATACTGGATCACCTGGAATTGTTTGGATACTTTTTGCTGCTCTGAAAACTTATAATAATCCATTTTAACTGTCAAGCTGTTTTCCATCAGAGAGCCACATTGACGGCGGATACATGACAAATAATAGAAAAAGGGACGCTCCTTAACTTCAGATTTGGCCAAATAATCCTCATAGTCTCAATCCAAGAGACTTTCCGTTTCCATGGTTACAGTGCAAACAGGACCTGCTGGTAGCTAATAAAACATTTTCAAACTTTTCATGATGCAGATTCACCAAAATACCAGAAATACAGATAAATACAGACTCAAAGTGCAGCCCACACCCAACTCACTGTCTCCATGGCAACATTATACTCTTATTATTATTCTTTTCATCAGCCAAAGCATGATGGGAACTGTAGTGCTAAAACTCATGTTTAAATCCCGAATAAAAACAACAGGAAAAATACCATTTTCTTCATTTGCACTACCAATAAGTGTTTATCATCAGTGAAATGTCCCACCGACTCTCTCCTGTATTTATTCATATGCACATATTTGTGGTGTGTTTAATAAAAACTGGAAGTTTCTGGAACATGTATAGTACAACATACTCGTAAATTGATGGCATTTTGGGTTAAAAGATTATTAATAATTAGAAACAAACAGCAGCAGCTAATCACAAATATACTGCGTTAACAGGAAGATTGATGTTTGCCAAAGATCCGTGATGTTTTATCCCTCACTTCATTTTGTGTCCTTCACTGGTATTTTGCCGGCACCCAAAACTGAGTTTCACTCCAAAACAAGACTTCAAATCTTAGGAGAGAGGTTGTAGATGTGGTGTACCGCCATGTTTTCTGTGCCTCCGGTCTATGTGAAGGACCCCACGAGGTTCCTGGACCCCAGTTGGGGAATCCCTAGCCTTGAGGTTAGAGGACGAGGTTGTGAGTGAAAGATTTTTACTTCCAAACCCTGAAGGATATGAACACTCCTCCTGCTCGATGACATTTGTCAAGGTACTCTTCAACAGTCCTCCGAGGCAGAATGTGGTTGTACTTTTGCATTTTTATAAATTCAGCTGGAACAAAGAAATTAAGAAGTAATCGGGAGATAGTAAGTAAAGGAATGAGAGCAGAGAAGAGGATGAAATGGATGAGAGGAGGGAGGGAAAGCGGCAGAAATGTCAGACGAGGAGAGAGAAGGAGAGAAAAGAGGGAGAGATGGGGAAGTGTATGCAAACGACAAAGTTTGGCTAGCTGTAGGCGGTATTAGCAGCAGCAGAGGGAATATGTGTGTGGGAACAAATTGTCGACAGGAATTCATTAGGCTCGTTGTGCGATAACGAGTGCTTGTGGTTTTAATTGACTTAATCAACAAATAGAATTAATCAGAGATTTCTAATTAATGGTAATTGATTGAAATATCCACTGGGTCACCGTGCGAGCAGCCAAAATTCTCCTTATCCTTCTCTCGCTCCTGTCTCACGTTTCTGTCTGTCCTTCACGGTTTGTCCTTGTCCTTCTCGTCCTTTCTCTGTTGGTTTTCTTTCTTAACATCTGTCTCTCTCATCCCTGTCCTTTTCTTTATTTCATATTCTTTCTTCGTCTCAGTCTCTCTCTTCACTGTCTTTGTCTCTCTCCATTGCTGTCTTTTCCTCATGCACCTGTCTCCCTTTTCTTTCTTTTTTCTTTTTGTTTTTCTCTTTCTCAGTCTTTCCCTCTCTTCTAACTCGTATAACTTGTATGTTTCATTGAATCCTTCAGATTTCAGCACCGTAACTCAGGTATCGTATCGGCACGAGTATCAACGCATTTCAAGTGTCGCCCCGTCCTGGTCTTGTCTCTCTCTCTGTCTCACTCTCATTTCAAAGTGCTTTACTGTTTAAAAACACTGACATAGCAACCAGACTAACAACCTCCACTCTCCTCTATCCTGTCCCCCCTCCCTCCCTCTCTTCACGGCAGGTCTCGGTAATTAGATTGTGGAGATGAGGAGGTGGAGGAGAGTTAAGAGGATTTTGTTTTTAGGAGAGGGAGATTTAAGAATGAGAGAGATAGAGGGGGATGAAGTGGGAGAGAGAAAGAGAGATCGAGCTTGAGAGTGAGAGGGAGGAGAGAGAGAGAGAGTAAAGGGGGAATTAGAGAACGAGGAGAGCAGATCCTCTTCTTTTTGTTTATCCTGCGTCGGTCACCCTTCCTGAAAGAGGATGCTGAGTGACAGACTGAGAAATACATGAAGAGAGAGAGAAAACAAACGAAGAGATAAAGACATCACTTGTTCTTTTTCGGTCTCTCCTGTCGGTCGACCTTGAATACGAACATGTAGAGACGAAAACATTACACCCTGAGAGAAGTGAAGGTTCTTACCAGGCTTCTTGGAGTTTCTTTGGTTCTTGTTCAGCGTTAATAATGACGGAGAGAAGCCCGGATTTGTTCAACTTAAACATCTGTAGAAGTGATGAAGGTTGAATGATAATAATGCTCATAGTCAGTAATCTCTTCATGAGCTGTTCGCAACACAAGAGAACATGAATATACACATAAGAAGCAGTAAAGTGGTGACTTTCTGTCCGGCACCTATGATGACATCACAAAAACTGTCCCACTCAATGAGTCACCTGTCAGTCAAATGAATATGTTTACAGCTCTTGGCCTGTTTGTAAAAAGTCAATGTGAACACACACCGGACCAGAGCTGAAAGGCAAAAATATATATATTTTTTTTTTTTCCTGGTCTGGAGCAAATGAAGCAAGCTACAGGTGTGAGAGCTCACCTCCAACCTGGAGGGAGCAGTCCACCATGACGTCAAACTTTGAGGTGCTGACTCTCATCCCAACAGCTTCACTCTCAGCTGCAAACTGTTGCTGCAAGTAAAAGGTCAAAGAAGCAAGCAGAACATCATCACATCATCTGCAAAACACAGAGATGCCCTCCTGAGGCCACCAGACTAACCTTTAAAGATTGGAACGGCAGAGAATGGTTCCATAATGTGTGATACCACACTGAAGATCCATCTTCTTGATCAGCAAAATAAAGAGTTTTAAAGAATCACAGTGAGCTTCACATGTTAACAAATCAGTTTCCCCTTTTGATGTTTTTCATTTCCTGTCTCTCTTGCTTGTTGTCTCTGTGTCTTTTTCTATGTCCCTTTATCTCAATATCAATTATCAATTTCTTTGTAACTCACTTAAATCTTCGCTAGCTCTCCTCTTCCTCTCTGTCGATCTATCTCACGTCTACATCCTCCGTCTCTTTCTCTGCAGCCACTCCACGGCTTTCCATGTATTTTAGAAGAAAAGCTTTTTAGCAAATATTTGTCCGACTGTGTCTGTAGAGCCCTCTGAGTCAATATGGGCCCAGCTAGGCTCGACCTGGGAGAGAGAGGGGGGGAGAGAAAGAGAGGGGGGGGGGATCAGTGCATAGAAACCAGCAGTGCAGAAACAATAGAGACTAAGGATTCTCTCTTTCTCGTCTCTGTCTGAAAATAAACTCTCAGAAAAGACGAAGCTATCTGAAGCTGACCAGCCTGCGATCCTGATACTGGGAACGATGGTAAAAATGATATTCTTCAGTATTAGTCCGAACATTTGTTTTTAAAAGATCTTTTATTGAGACAAAACGGGAAAGCCACATGTTTTTGTTGTGATAAATGAAAACTAAAATACATATTCTCACATGGTGGCCCCTGGTCTTTTCCCTCTTGGTACCCCCATGGAGCACATACAGCGTTTCTCAGTAAGACTTATTGAGGCCAAATGTTCTGAACTTGCTCATAAAACATTTGCAAAGCTGGAAATTTGGACATTTCAGAGCCTGGAATGTAGAAATTATTAGAATAGAATGAAACTGGACTTCCTCATTAAAACATTTCTCCATATTGCTGCGTTCACATCTTGTTCATGTTAGCTGATTACTTGTTCTGCATTGCCTTAACCAATCAGCTGTAAGTGCCATATCTGTCCCGATTACATCGTTTTCAGTTGACACAGAAGCTGTGGTTGTTAGAATTTAACTTTTTCGTGACAGTTGAAGAAATTGTTGTCTTCAGATGTCTTGTCTTCAGTCCTCCATCAGTGTCTCACCGGATGCGTTCAACCACAGTACTGCAGTGTTTTGGCAACACTCAAAGCCCAGTACAAAATAAATGTGGTTATGCGTTAAGTTGAGTGTAAAAGTGGGTTGCAGCTACACTTCAGGCTGTAGTTACGCATGAAAAGCGCAGGTGTCGTGGGAGCCGTTAGGCGGCCTGTGTAGATTAAATATTGAGGCGAAGCAGTTGCATCTGACCGCCTGTGGAGCTGCTGTCATTGGTTGCCATGTTTGCTGACTGTGATGTCAAAGTGATGCGGTCACCAAGTGGATGAAATCAGTCCAACATCTGGCTCGTCTGAAGGCGGATGTAAAGAGGTCATATTTATTGTAACATATCTCCCAGTCAATGAGTTTCTGTTGTTGAAGAGTCTTTGTCGAGTTATGACCGTCGTCCTCCGACTCCAACATGCTGAATTATTGTTCCAGCTTCAATCTAGTTTATTTCATCTTCCCGCGCTCGCCGTCTGCTGCAGTTATTTGGCGCAGAGCGAGTATCACTCAGTCGTTTTGTTGTTGTTTCGAGCCTCCTCCTTCAAGGTAATACACACCTCCTGTTTGGCATAAATTTATCTGCAACCTCACAAACACACACCAGGCTTGTCCTCTTGATCCTGTCTGCTGTATTCTGCATCCCCATCTCCTGTTTAGACAACCAGGCGAGCCACAAATATGCTAAACTGGAGAGAGCGAGAAAGAGGAGATGAAAGACAGAAGAAGAAGACTTGAGTGTGTGTGAGACAGAAGCAGTGTGTGTGTGTGTGTGTGTGTGTGTGTGTGTGTGTGTGTGTGTGTGTGTGTGTGTGTGTGCAGGCAAGAAAGAGAGAGAGAGTACGAGAATTCCATTTCATTGTAATAGTGTTTAATATTTATTGGAAAAATGTAAAGAAAATGTAAAGGAAGTGCTTTTCAGCGAGCGGGCAGGATTAGCATAAATAGTTTGCGGCTTGGACGTGTTTGGTCCCCGCCGCAGAGGAGTAAGGCTGTCCCCTCTATTCTCTGTGACACACACACACACACACACACTCACAAACACATGCATATGTTTGCACACACATATCTACACACGCTTGTGCACACGCCTGCATGAGTAAACATTCAAACATGCAAACACACACACACTCACTGACCTTTGCGTGTGGAAACTCATCAGCATATAGTGATTTATAATAGGCGCTGCCAATCCTTGTGTTTCTTTTTTCCCTCTTTTTGCATTTATTAGACAGGAGCAGGGCGGGAAGCAGAGGGGGAATATTGGCTGTTGTCATTTATTTTATGCACCGTTACTGCTGATCAAGGATCTGTGTGCTGAATTTGACTTTATGCTAATAAATTGTTATGAATGACCTGAATTTAACTGCACTGAACTGTGGAGAATTGAAAAAATAAATAAATAGTTTGTTGTTCTTGTTGTTTTTTTTAACCATGGTTTAAAGGAGAATGGTGGTTTATTACAACTCTGGTCTCTTTTTCATGGTTTTGTCTCTCGGTCATAATAACATTGTCCTCACCAAATGAACAACACCACAACAAAGAGCAGTCAGGTGATCAGACAGGTTGGAAACAACGATTGTCTAATCACGATCGAAGCACTTTATTTGAGGTGAAAGTGAAAGTGGGGGGGCGCCTGACATACGTTTGTAATAATACGTCACTGCACAGAGAAACTGTGGACACACACACGTCAAGATTTATTTAAAGTGCATTATCACTCATCACACTTTACAGAAGACAATGACAACATCAGAAGTTATAACACACAGTATAACTGATTAAATATTAAAGAATGATATAGTAAATGAGTAGAGGAGAATGCATTCCCTGACATTGGTTGGTGGACTGTGAAAACAATGGAAATGAGTTCAGGACGTAACAAACTGAACCAATCCCACCTTTCAGTGAGTGCAATGTCATCGTAACTGACAAAACTATGCAAATGAAGCCCAGTCTGTAATGAAGCAGAACTGCCCTTTAATATCCCGCTTTGTTACTTTGGAATGTGAAGTTGTTTTTTTGAGTTTGAGTTTCTGGAGGAGGTTCAAGTGCCAACCATCCACTTCTTCCAATATTTGCTGTATTTTTCTGACCTTTCTTGCTTCTTCTCGCTTCTCTCCGTCACCAGTCTCTGTGTTCGGAAGTGCGAGCCCGACGTCGAGGAATCTCCTCTGTTCTGAAACTCTGCCAGAAGCTGCTGCAGCAGAGCCAGGTGGGTAAAAAACAAACTCCACTCCAGACTTCACTTGGACTTGACCTTTATGACTCAAAGACTTGACCCCCTCCTGTAATCCAAAGACAGAGCAGGCAAACTACCTTGCTATCAGAAATGTATTTATTATAATTCAATTTTTTACTAAATATTTAAGAAGAAATACCATTTACCAACATTTGTCAGTATTTTTAGTTTTTGTTTCTTAGGGTTTGTGTGTTTTTTCCTTCATGAAACCCTGAAGAATCAGAGACGGACCCTCCTGAATCACCTCTAGAGGAATTACATTGTTCCTCTTAAAGCTATGAATTTAATCATATGATTAACATGATAATAGCCTTCATAATTCTGACAAAACTGTTTCTACAATCCCCACCTCTGGGACAGTCGGGCCCCATGGCGGAGGTGGGCCCAGAGGCGGAGCAGCACCGGGAGGCCCTGCAGCTGCTGTCAATCAACCTGGAGAGGAGGTGGGAGGCGATCGTGATGCAGGCGCTGCAGTGGCAGAACAGACTGAAGAGAGAGCTGGGAGAGCAGCAGGTTAGAGCGCTCTGACATTTACACTTTACATCCTTCATTCTACACTGCAGGCAGTCAGCTGACGCACTGTTACACTCAGTGAGCATGTCACAGTTTGATTTGATGCTAAGATGCGGCGTGAAAGACAGATGGTGCTGTGATTGAAGCTGCAAGGTTTTAGTTATGGAGCGAAGCCGAAGCGCTGTCGTAATGTTTTGTGAAATAAGCATCAACTCTGGAACAAAGCACAAACTTTGATACGAGCATAAACTGGTGTTGCCCTTTATTTGTTCCTCTGATAAAACTGGGCAACAAAAGGCAACAACATTGATTTTATTGAGGTTTTTGTAACAGTTTGGTTGTGGTTAGGTAAGAAGACATTTTCTCAGGTCCTGTTTATACAGTGGAATTAAAGATGCACTGAAGAGCAGCCTCACTGGGGAGTGGGGGGGTAGTGAGCACCTGCAGTGAAAGGTGGTCGTACCTGATGGGTTTCCCAGATCTCTTGTCATTGTTGCCTTTTGCGTTTTTCAGTTAGCTGAGTAGTTTCTGATTGAGTCCTTCGGGCACATTATCCCGTGGTTTGCTGTGTCATTGCTATGCCGATGACATCCATGTTTATGTATTTATG
This sequence comes from Enoplosus armatus, assembly GCF_043641665.1. Taxonomy (NCBI): domain Eukaryota; kingdom Metazoa; phylum Chordata; class Actinopteri; order Centrarchiformes; family Enoplosidae; genus Enoplosus; species Enoplosus armatus. The sequence continues at coordinate 21,626,857 of NC_092194.1, forward strand.
AAACCCTGCTACTAAATCCTTGAAGTCAGTTATTCAGACTTCTCATAATATTCCAATAACAAACATTGTTAAACTGCACCCCGTGTTATCTTTCTAACAGCTATGACAAGTCATACACTGTTTTTTCTTCATGGTATAGTTTGTGATATATAGTTTGTCCTGTGGCCTTTGGGTGATTTAAAAACTTCAGCATGGGAGTGTGAATGTGCTCAGTGAATTGCATTTCAATCTGCCCGATACATTGTTCGTAATTCTTGAGCAAAAGTGGCCACGTTATCCTTTTTTCAGAGGCTTTTGTTGAAAATCTCTTTACTTTTCAGAAAGGCGCTGATGTCGTCACTGTCACTCCTTTTCAGGCAACCAATCATGTATTAGATGGGGCGTGACTTGTCACCCTGGTAACCAAGAAAATGGAGGAGAATCTTTTTCTTTCTATCTGTGTCTATTTGGACTTTTCAGAAGCTGCAGACGACGCCTCCATTTGAAATCAGTGAAACAGTCCACAAGCAGCCAGTTGATAAAAACGAATCTGTTAGTTCTGCAGTGCGATCAGTGTCACAGAAGCAATGTTTTCTCTGTCACCTCCTCCACAAACAAAAGACTCTTGGCAAATTAGATTTTAACACTTTGACAGTTAGCGTATCAGAACGCCATGCGCGTCTGCCGCCATGACGTCGCGTCGCCAAAAGGTTCGTCTTATTAGAAATCTTCAGCCAATGAACCGATTCAGGTTCCACGTCTCAGGTACGAGCCGCTCGCTGCTCACGGTGACGGTTTAACGCTGCGGGATGACAGCTCAGCACACGTGCAGCTCGTCTGAGGATGTGAAGCGCTGAGCGCTGTCAGAGAAATATATATCGCTCGTGAAGGAGGCGTCCGGAGCCGCTGCTCGGGCCGGACGAGGCCCAGAGAGACTAAAGAGAGAGAGCTGAGTGCTTCACTCATACTGATGTAACGTGAGAGCTGCAGCAGAATGGAGCCGTTATGGATTTCTAACAGTGATGAATATGGTTCTACAGAGCCAGAAGGAGAGCTGCATTTGAATATACGGTGAAGGGTTTTACAGAGACACGGTCACACTCATGCAAACATAACAAGCTGTTACGTCTCAAGCAGACAGAAACTGCACACACACATACACACACTGACGTAAATACAAATATGGTGTTACATAAATGCTTGTCATGTGCATGTGAGAGCACACACACACGCACACTGGGACAATTTATTGATTCCCAGTAATTAATTGACGGATGGCGATGTGTTAAGAGCTCAGAAAGCGGAGAGGGTGGAGGAAGGAGAGGGAGGTAAATACTAAGGTAAAAGGAAACTTTTATACAATACAAAGCTGAAGCTAAGAAAGCGCGGCCAGAAGACATCTCACAACCTCAGCTTTTGGTTTGAGATTTACGTCCAGAACGATCGTTAGTTCTGTTTCCCTTCAGTTGTCAACAAGTTTCTACAATGTTTGGCAAAATAAAATGTGAATCTGCGCGTAATGTTCAAGACGACATGACAGGATTACGTGATCGTCTGAACACCTCGAAATCTGACAGCAGGGCCTCAGATTGTGTTTTTTAAATAAAAGAATTTGTCTCTTTTGATGTGATGTCATGAGCGAGGTCATCGATCGCTTTCTGCCGGACGCTTATTTTAGATCTGAAACCTTTTGCTACCGAAGTTACATAAAATAAGGCCACGTCTTTGCTATTAGATTATCTTCTAATGAGAGACGGCGATTTTAGTGGAGAGTTATGACAGACGTGCTTAGTCTAGTGGAGATCTGTAATTAGTGAGTGGCAACAGTCCAAGAGGCAGAAGCAGCATCAGGTTGTAATCAATCTGTTTCCAGATTTTTCCACCGACCAGAAACATTTATCCTTTTTGGACAAATCTGTGGTATTTTCACTCAGCCTTTACATGTGTCTCCTGTAAATTGAAAATGCACATGTGGATGGAAACATACATGAATGTTTAGCTGATAACTTAACTCACAGCTTCTCCAAACTACCAGGATGGGATTTTGACACAACATGGCTTATTTCTTTGATTCAGCTGACTTGGTGGCGTCTGCACGCTTAACAGTTTTTGCAGAACAACCACTTCCAGATTTAAAAATCAGAAGCAAAGATTTGTTGTTTCATATGTCTGTGTTTTCTTTGGTTGTGAGCTGCTGCATTCATGCAATTACCTTTGCAGAGAGAAATAAAGCTGCATTGAACTGAATTAAATTGAATCAAAAACCATCAAAAGGCCTTAGAAAGGGATGAGTGGTGGCTCATTTACGAGAATCAGCCTAATGCTGCTGCTGTTTGAGGTGGGACTCTCTCTTCCTCTTCTTCTTCCTCTTCCTCTCGTACATCCACACACACACACACACACACACACACACATTGTAGAGGAGGAGAAGACAAATAACAGAGGCCAGACACTTTGACCTCGCTGCCTGGCTGGAGAGTAATTTCACTTCTACTGGGGATGGGAGAGGAATAAAGAGGGAGAGAGAGAGGAGGGAGAGAGAGAGAGAGAGAGAGGAGAGAGAGAGAGAGAGAGAGAGGAGGGGGGAGAGGGGGGGAAGTGTAGAAAGAGAGAGCCAGAGAGGCATATATCTGGGTGGTTTAGTTTATAAATGAACACTTCTGCTCAGTGATAAAACGATAGTCCTCTCCTGGTCTCTGTGTGCGCGTGTGTGTGTGTGTGTGTGTGTGTGTGTGTTTGTGTAAATGAGTCTGTTTGCTTGTGCACAAATGGCTACTGGTGTGTGTTTCAGACTTTTACTGCCTGATGTTTATGTGTGAATGTATGAAAGCAGCGTGTGCATGTGTTATTGTGTGTGTGTGTGTGTGTGTGTGTATGTGTGTGTATGTGTTACTGTGTGTGTGTGTGTGTGTGTGTGTGTTACTGTGTGAGAGTTCGTGTGTTGGGTTGCTCGTGTCTGCGTTTGAGTTTACAGGCTCACAATAATCTGATTGTGACCCATGAATGTTAGAATAATATTCAAGGATTTTCTTTCAAAACAGGATTGCAAAGTTATGTGGAATGAAACGACAGTTTGCCGACATCTGATTCATCCTTTGAGTCATTCAATAAAGAAAACCTCAAACATTCTCTGGTGTTTTACACCTTTGTACATTCAAAATGGGTCTTAAACTGTTGGTTGGACAAAAGAAACAATCTGACGACGTCATAGAACTCCAGGAGCTTGATTTTTACTTCTTCTTCACCGTTTTAGATTAAATGAAAAATAATAATCAATAGATGTATTTATAATCATTAAGCACATTGAAATAAACTGAAATACTCCACGTTTACTGCAAAAGATATTAGTGTTAGTATTTCTAATAAAAGTGAAACAACACACAGGAACAACGAGGCATCAAATGTTAGTGTTAGCAGGCTCTCGAGGAAAGGTTTGCCGAAAACATTAAAGGAATATTCTTTTTGAGAAATATGCTTGTTCGCTTTCCTGCAGAGAGTAAGATGAGAAGATCAATATGCCTCTTGGTTAGCTTAGCTTAGCTTAGCTTAGCATAAAGACTGGAAACAGGGGGAAACAGCTAGCCTAACAGCTAACTATTTTCTGGCCTTGTCTGTAACACAGAGACATGAGAGGGATATCAATCTTTTCATCAGTCTTTCAGCAAGAGAGCAAATAAACTGATTTCCCAAAATGTCAAACTATTCCTTTAAGATTCATCGTGCGTGATGCAGATTCATGAATACGGGTCTGAAGTGTTCATTGGATGGACGGACCAGACTAACACATGAGGTCCTGTCTGTTAGACTATCAACCCTCCATGACTGTAGCAGTGTCACCATGGAGCTCCATCACACAGCAACGTGGTTTTTCATGGTTTTCTTTGAACATGTGGTTTTGTATCAGAGGCATTGTCACAGTATGAGACACACATGTTCTTGTTAAATGAGTCCGTGTACATGTACTGCTGTTCAGACGGCAGATGAGGGATCCGGTTTTATCTTTTATTTGATGTAAATGAGTCTAAATTAAAGCTGCAGGGTGTTGTCTGGATGAGGTTTCACTAAATATACCTGTTAGTCGAATGTAATATATGGAAATTATATTTTAGAACACTTTCCTCATGATTATGAAATATATTTTAGAGTGGAGTTATGAGCAACATATGGAGGTTTTCATTCACCGTTCGCAATTACATTCAAAGCAGCCTGTCTGCTCCTCCACTCTGCATGGAGAGGTGATTTATCTGTGCGGTTCTATTCATTTTGAATCAGACCGGTGACGCCGGGCTCCCTCAGCACTTTGACAACTGGTACAGCAGAGAGCCAGCAGAGACTCGAGCAGCAGCGGCAGCTCCTGGAGGAGCACAGGCACATGAATAATCACCCAGACGCTGCTAGATAGCTCCGCTCTCCTTGGGCCTTCCAGCAGATGCTATGCTAACAAATGGGAGCAGTCAAACCAGAGCTAATGGGAAAAAGTTTCTCGTTTTCACCCCAAAAAACACCACACAGGTCCCTCACATGCACACAAACACACAAACACTGTCACTGGCTGTTATTAAGGCAGTAAACACAGGGAGGTGGAGCTGCTGGAAACTCCCTGATAACGTTCAGTATAACCACAATAAGGAAAGTGGGCAGTTTATTTTAACCTGTTTCTCATGAAAACCAGCTTGTTATGAAGTTACTGGATCCACTCCTTGTTCCCAGAGGATGGACCCTTTGGATTTGAATGACCGAATGATCTGTCCTCTTCCACCCGCCTCTGAGAACAGATAAATCATCAGGATGTTGTTTGTTCTGTCCATCACGTCTGTGCATTGATTACTGCAACGGTGCGACTGTGTGTTTCTGACATTTTCAAGTCACCTTCCATTGACTTTGAGTGTCTAAGATTGTTTGTCTTCTCTCTGAACACACTGTAAGAATCTAAAGGAGCATTTAGACATAGAGACATTTTCTCACTTTATTTGAATGATTGTGAAGTGTTTCTGGCCGACCGTCAGATTGTAGTTATAGCTAGCTAAAAGCACACACCAACTGTCAACGTGTGTGTTTGTGTTACAGTTCACAGCTGGACAGATTTCAGAACAACTCACCAGAAACTCCATTTCCTTCTGTTATTTTCCTCCAGTTTCTGTGCCTTCCCCTCTTGCCTCTGTGGCTTTATAAAGTGAAGTAATACAGTTTTAGGATGAGTACACAATTTCTGCCACTTGGGGTTGGGGTTAGGGCACCACCTGGAGCACACCTGCATCTATTTGTGTCCATTCACATCTCTCCATTGACCTTGTGTACAATCCTGCTGCAGGTTCACTGTCAGCTTCGTATCTGAACATCAGACGTCAGTAGATTTAACAAAAATCAGATGAAGCTACTACAGTATAGTGTACTGTCAGTGTAGTGTGATGATATTTGAACCCTCCAAGGCCACTAAATCCTGCACAAACTCTGTGCCTCCAGTCCGCTTCAGGAACATCTGGACCGACAGTTTACGGAGGAATACCCTGGCATGTTGCTGCAGTCTGGGTGGGAAATTATCTCCACTGTTTGACTGGTAAATTTGTCTGCTCTGCCAGCTTGCCTCTTTGGCAGGTAACCAACAGCACTTTAGAGTTATTTTCTGCTTTAAAAAACGTGTTTTTGAAGTCACCGTGGCCACCAGACACCAGAAGTCACCTCCCTCCTCTGTCTGGGGTCATAAAAATACCCGCAATTCAGCTATAAACTGTTACGAAATTATAGAAATGAGATAAATTACAGATATAAATTATATACAAGGTTTTTGTGGGTCATCAAATACTCGATTTGATTGGATTAGGCTGATTGATAGCCTCTCCCCTCAGCGCTGAATGTGTTTTTGAATGCGTCTGCAGTGGCAAAACCCAGTTCAGTCATTACCCCCATCTCCCTTATCAGCACAAGGGGAATAAACACAAATCTAATAGAAATTCATTACACAGACCCATATCCACACACACACACACTCACACACACAGAGCCAACTAGTTTATTAGATTAATAGGCTATGAATGGCTAATACGAATTACCCCCCTCTCTTGTTAACGAGACGCGGAGCAATTTGTATAATTATGTCTGTGGAAGGGAAGAATTCCTGTGTCTAAGCATATTTTTAGACAGCCGAGCTTTCTGAAGGCTTTTGATTACGTATTTACTTTGGGGTTTTCAGCTTCGTGCTCTTTCTCTCAGAAGTCGTTTTTGAATAATTCATCGCTTTGTTCCAGAGCGGAATAATTTGTGTTGAGATTTATGAGCAATTGCTTTGGGGTGGGCTGATTTTACTCTTTTTTAAATGATCACAGGACGTGTTTTGTCAGAGTCGGGTGTCAGTGTGTCTCTTTCAAGCGGAGGCCTGAGCCGAGACAGCGCTCTCAGAAAGGACACGGGATTTTCAACACGTCTTTTTTAAAGAGTTTGGTGCCAAAACAAGATGCACAATATCTGAAAAAATATAACTTATACTCCCACAGTCTTTGAGAGCACAAAATAAAACATTTTCTGCACTTTAAATGATAATCGACACACTTCTTAAACTTCCAATTGAACAGGCCATTTGTCCTCACATTAGGCTTTCTGAAAAGAGGAAATCTAAGTCATTAGAAATTTCCTAGAAATTAGTGTCAGTAATAAGATGTAATTAGACAGATTGCTTCACCGGTATCATGAAAATGTCACTTGTTTCGAGGAATTTTTTTGAAACGTATTGATTTAGGACTCGTCATTGAACTGACTGACTTATTAAGATGGGGTGGTGAACAACTACACACAGGATATCATTTCAAAAAATAAAGTTCTGAGGAAGTCTGTTAATATTTTATTTTCATTAATTAACCGCTGTATATGTACACCAGCAAGGATGTGTTGCACCTGAGGACCTTAAAGATCAGATGTACAATAATCAATAGATTCAGAAGATCGGAACATCAATCTGATGAAAGTGATGTTGTGTTTCTGCATTTCCAGATGTTTTGAAATGTTACGTACTCCTTCAGAAGAGGAAACTCTTCTAACTTGGCATGACTAGTTCAGCATTTTGGGGAATTATCTTATTCTCTTTCTTTCTTAGAGTAAGATGACAAGATGTATATCAATCTCATGTCTGCGTGCTAAGTGCTAGCATAGCTTAGCATAAAGACTAGAACCTGGAAAACAGCTTGCCTGGCTCTGTCCAAACTTCACAAATGTGCATACCAACACCTCTAAAACAGCCTGGTGTAGTGACAGTGTGCAGCTTCCTGTAGTCATGTTGCCAGGTTTGGCATCATCAGGTCTGTGCGGAGACCAAAACTAAAACCGACCTATCGTATCTGGCGACTTGATGTATGATAGCTGAAGACACTACACAGAAGCAATGGACAGATGGACACACTGTTCTTCATAAAGAAATTGTTCCAGCACATAATTAATTTAATAAATTGTTGTTTTACACCTCTGTTTGTGTACAGATTGAAGACACTTTTGAAATTTTAAGATGATTCTTTTTGGCATTTTAAAGAACAAGATAAAAAAAAAAAGAGGTTTGACATGCAGCAGGATTAAAACCTCAACGTTGTGGGTTCAAGCAGCTGAGCCGGCGGGATTCCTCTTTATCCTTGCAGAACAATTTCAAACATGTTTTTATTCTTTTTCTTTCTGTCTTTCCTTTTGTCTGCAGGTTCCTGGAAACTTTCTGGAACCGGGTCTAGTCGACCTCCACCAGATCAGCCCAGTCCCAGTTGTTCCAGTGGCTCCGCCGCCAGATGATTCCTGGGAATGGGATGAAACAGATATGACAATCACTGAAGCAGAGCCACAAGAAGTACCAGAACCCGACCTTACGCACAACCTCCCCACAGAACCAAATCTGCCTTCGGACATCGTTCTGTCCAATGGGAATCAACCACGCAGGATTCGAACCGATGTCCCAGCCAGTCAGTGTCCTGAGATGATGTCCAATATGAGGGGTGGATCCTCATCAGAGGTTCAGCCCAATGGGATCTCCCAAACTCTTCCCCCTAACAATAATAACATTTACCAGGTGTACAGCCTCCATAATGTCGAATTATACAGACAGCCTCGGTTTCCTCACACTTCCCCCTCGCTGCACAAAACCAAATCAGGAAAACGGAAACAGCACCACCTGCTGAAGAGCCTGAGTAAGGACTCCTCATTCTCCTCCATCGAATCCCTCCCAGACCTCCTGGGAAGTTTGATGTCAAACAGCCGAGGAGGAGATAGAGTCGTTGGATACCGGGATGGGGAGGGTGGCAGAGGAAGCGGCCAGTCAGCGAGCAGTCGACCCTCAGAGAGTGAGAGTGGGATCGTTAGTGATACAGGAGACACGGAGACAGCGACAATAAACTCTGAAATCCAGGGAGAGGAAGAGGATCCAGGGCAAGAAGAGGAGGAGGAGGAGGAAAAGGAGCAGAGGAAGGATGAAACTGTGAATGGGAGTCATTTGGATTTGCACAAAGACAGTGTCACCAGGTACAACCAAAGAACCAAGACAGAGGAGAATATGAAGGAGAAAGGATGGAGGAGGGATGAAATCAGAGGTGAAAGCAGAAGAAACAGAGAGGAGGAGAAAAGGAGGAGACACAGGAGGGGAGGTGGTGAGGCGGTTGAGATCCTAATCAACGGGCGAGGGATCCTGACTCCTGCTGACTCTGACTCTGACTTTGAGGTAGGTGTAGACTCCAAGCCCTTTATGTCCCGCAGTGACTTCACAGAGTTCAAAGTTGACCAGTTTAATGGCTTGGAGACTCCTCCTGCTCTCAGCCGCCGGGCCTCGAGTCCAATATTATCTCAGGGGTCCTCTCTGGAGTCCCTTCTGGCTCTGGGTGTGGAGTTATTTCCCTCCAAAGACCTGCTGCATCGTAGTGCCTCTCTGGAGAGCTGTCTAGCCCCATGTCGTAGTACTGGAGGGGATACCGGAGGCAGCCTGGCCAGCCTTGGGGAGTTGGACCTGGGGCAGAGCAGAGAGGTGGATGGAGGTGAACCAGAGGGGGAGAAGAACAATGAAAGTGTGCCAGCAGAACCATCCTCTGGGGAGCTGAGCCGAAGAACTCTTGATCTCCTGAAGCGCCTAGAGAATATCCAGAGTCCTCTGGCGGCGAAGATGACCCGCAGTGTGTCAGACATGACACTGCGGAGCAGCTCCCCACAGCGGAGCAGACTCCCTGCCTCACCCTCTCTTGGTGGTCGACATGCCCCCCTTTGTGGGATTTCAGGCCCTTCAAGGAAAGGACCTCCATCCCTGATTAACGAGGGTTCGGCAACGGCTTCGCTAACTGAGCTGAGTAGCACAGAGGACTCGTCTCTGGGGTCTGAAGATTTCGCTATGCTCAGAAATCAGCGCCACCTATACCTGGATCCCACCATCGCAGCCAATGCCAACTCAAGCTGTTATAGGAAACGTTGCCACGGAAACCGAGGAGGGCAAGGGATGGATGAGGCAGATGCAGCAAGTTTGAGCATGGTGGTGAACGTCTCTTGTACGTCAGCGTGCACAGATGAAGACGAGGACGACAGTGACCTCCTGTCTTCCTCCACACTCACGCTCACTGAGGAGGAGCTCGGTGTTAGGGATGGAGAGGACCAAGAGGAGGAGAGGTTGAGCGGTGCCTCCTCTGGTAATGACGACGATGAGGATGATGATGAAGAGGAGATGGAGGGATCTTACGTCCTGGGGCTGGAGTACATGAAGAGGGAGCTGCAGAGTTGGATCAGATCTCCTCGAACCTTGTCTTCCTCCTCTAAAACAGAGGCAGGCCTCCGGGATGAGCTGCAGTGTGGAACCAACCTGTCCTCCACCTTCACCTCCTCCTCTCAGAACACGGAGCAGCACTGTTTTCTGAACCGCTCAGCTGCAAAATTATTAGAAACCAACACTAATAGTGGCAACAACAAAGCGAAAAGAGATACGACAGAACAGGAGGAAGAGGAGAAGAACCGGAGGAACATAACAAGAAGCTACATCAGCCAGTTTGTGGACGACGTAGAGAACGGAAATGTGGACCAGAGCTGTTTAAAAGGGAAAGACGAGGACGACGAACTCCTCCGAGAGGAGTCAAGCGTGTTCACAAAGAAAGGAGAGTCACTGAGGGAGTCTTATGTGTTTGCCAAAACAGGAGAGTCAGTTCGGGATGTTAGTGACTTCATCGTGAACACTGAATCAAACTCAACAAAGCAGCTTTCTTCATCTCCATCCTGTGAGCTCCTCCCCTTCACATCCAAACGTGCTTCGTCCTTAGTGGGACAGCTGAGAGGGGAGTTACCCTGTCACAGCTCCTCCTTCCCCTCGCCTCCTTCCCTCTCGCCTGTTGAGGACTGCAGATCCCACGATGCCTTGCACAACAGCAGACCGGCAGCCGGGGGACGGAAGGCCATCACCATTCAGGAAAAGTTCAAATTCTCGTCTTTTGTGACAGAGGAGACCAGGAGGGAAGTTAGAGACAAAGAATCGTCCCTGCCTCCCAAAAAAAGGCACAGTTCTCAATCCTCCTGCTGCAACCACCTTCCCTCCCCCTCTTCCCTCCGTTCATGCAGTGTAGAGGAGGGCAAGAAGGAGAATGTGCATGACTTTGTGATGGAGATTATTGACATGACCTCACTGGCACTGAAGAGCAAAGAGAATCCGCCGGAAGAACCGAACCAGACCGATAACAGCGGGTCCATCCCAGACCTGGGTCCTGCATCACTAGCACAGATCAGAGACAAGGTACAGAATTAATGCTAAAAAAAACTCCACTTAAGAAAGAATGTTAAAACACTCAGCCTATTATGGATTTCATTTCAAAGAAAACACATGCTAATTGTTATATTGCAAATGCAAAAACCTAATTAAACAGAAATTAAAATAACAGTTCAGTATGGCTGCAGATGTTGATAATAAATGACCAAATTGTTGAATGTTTTTGGAGATGCAACATCTGAAGTCCTGTTTGACCTCATATATTCTGTACATTTTGAGGACAAATGAATCTAAAAGTAGCAAAAGTTATCTCAGTTAATTTGTTCACTGACTTGGAGTAATTCAATAAATCGCATCACAGATCATAACTTTTAGGATGTAATGACTAATTTCTTCAGTATCTGTTGCAAGTGAAGTAATATAAAAGCTAATCGGTTTTCAGTCTTCATTTATTTTTCTGAAAAGAAAAGAAGAAATCAGGCAGAAAACTTTGCCCCTCTTGTAAAAGTATAAAATATAAATACACAGACGTTTCACAATGCTAATTGACATTTGATGCTTTCTTGAATGGTTTGGTGTTTGGTTTGTTAAAATATGAATATTACGCCAATAAATAAATGTACATAATCCAAAACAGCATGGGTTGTATCAATTAAATAAAACAAATAACTATACATGTAAATCGCATAAACAAACAAAAATACGAATAAAATTGAATCACAGTAAATTAATAAATGAATCCAAGCATAACAATATCCTAGAGGATACTAAAAACGTATTTCCTCAGTGGTCCTGAATCTGAATTGAGTTATTCCAGTGGGTTTCATCGATTTAATTTTTTATCCACAATCAGGTTAACCAACAAACCATGTCTCAAAGTGCTTTACAGTCTGTAACAAAAACAACAAAAACAACAGAAAAAAACCTTTACAAGCTTTCTCCTTCCTCTTCCTTCAGGTCCTCGAACACTCCCACCAGCCTCTCCACCTTCGCAAGGGAGACTTCTACTCCTACTTGTCTCTCTCCTCCCATGACAGCGACTGTGGCGAGGTCAGTCAGTGCTCCGAGGACAAGAGCTCCAGTCCGGCGCCCTACAGCATCCCGTCTTATGTCACGCCAACACAAGGCCTCCACAGCCCGAGCCCTGAGCACTTTACAAGCACCAAACAGCAAATATCGACCTCAGCCTCGGCTCAGTCTTCCAGACACTCCTCTCCTGGCCTTCACTCCAAGAACAACTTCTGCGCTCTTGATTTGAAGTCCGCTGACAACCAAACTAGCAGTTCTGCTAATGGTAGCCCCTCTCTATCCCTGCCTCCTAGCCCCGACATCAGGGATGAGGAGACCCTGTTCGCAGCCTGTACAGAGGAGGTTTACCTGGGCCCGCCGCTGTGCTACAGCATGAAGCTCACCAAGAAATCACAACGGTTTCTGCTGAAGGAAAATATGGAGTATTTGTCCTCCCTGGACCCTGGCTATGAACTGAACAGCAGTCTAGCTTATTTGCCTTGTTCAAAACCAAATGATAGTCTTCAGTATTTGTCTCAAGAGGGTCCTAGTTCCAAACCAGGCGATAGTCTGAGCTACCTGTCTCCCTCAAAGGAGTCTGTGTTGGATCGAAACCAGGATCACCTGCATTTCCAGGGGTCCAGTCCCACAGAGGACACACGGAGCTCCTTCTCTCCTTTCCTGGAGCCTTGTTACAGCTCATTCTCCACCTCCTCGCCCTCAAACAGCGTCTCCGCCCCTCTCCAGGGGCCCGGCTCCAAACCAGAAGATGACAACCTTTCCACTCCTCCTCCTGTGTCCCCAAGCGCTGAGGAAGAGAAGCGAGGTGAGGACCCGCACCTCCTCTGTGATGTCGCTGGAGGAGAAGTCGCGGCCGCTGCGAGTGTCAGCGCGCCGCAGGAGGAGAGGAGTCGTAATGAGGGGCCTCCTTATCTTAATCCCCGGGCGCGTGTCGCCCCGATAGACTCCTCCGCAGCCGAATGTTTGGCAGATACTAAAACGCTTGAATCCAATATGGGCGCCGTAATGACCAAGATAAGTGTCTGCAGCTCCGCTACAAATCCCTCAAAAGAGCCAGCCGCCACCGCCACGCGTATTAATCCCAAAATTAACTGCTCGGCGATGAGAGAGGCAGATAGGGGGGAGGGGGAGAGGCGAGGAGAGGTGGATACTCGGCGGGTGAAGCAGGAGGAGAAGGGGAGGAGAGGCCAGAGCGGCTCGCAGCAGGAAGCAAAGACAGCAGCGGAGAAGCAGGTTAGTGTTCCACGTATTAGCCTGATCTGCTATCTCAGGACATTATACAGGGCCTTGATACTGCACTTCACCTCTCTACTCCAGGTATTAGTCCGAGCCGAGCCCCTCAGTGGATATGAATGTAATGAGGCCGGTGTGCATTTCTCTCATTTCCATTTCTGAGGCCGGACGGACGTGAGAGGTGCTGATATGCGTAACCTCCCCCTCCTCTTCCTCCTCCTCCCCCTCCTCTTCCTCCTCCTTACTCTCCTCCTTCACACTCCTCTCATCCTCCTCTTTTGTTTCTGGTTTTCCTCCCTCCTCCTCACCTTTCTCTTAGTGTCCTTTTTTAATCTTTGTCTTCCTCTACTCCACCCTTATTTCTTATTTCTCCCCACCTCCTATACCTCCCTTCTCCTCCTCCACATCTTCTGCTTTTCTTATACTTCTTCTTCCCTCCTCTTGTCTCTCTTCATCTTCTTTCTTCCAACTTTAGCTCTCCTCTCCATCCCTTTTTTCCTATTTCTTTTCCTTCCTTCCTTTCTCATCTTGTCTTCCCCCTCCCCTTTCTTCATCCCCTCTTTTGCTCTTCTCCTCCTCCTCCTCCTCACCTGTACTTTATTTCCCCTCTCTTTCTGGTCTCTCTTCATTTGTTCTTCTCCTCCCATCCTCTGATCTTCCTCTTATCTTGCAGGTTTCTTTCCTCTCTGTTCCCACTCCTGTTCTCACCCCCCTCTTCCTCCCTCCTCCTCCCTCCTCTGCCTCATCCCTCTCTCCTCCCTCAGGTGTTAATGGAAGGGGGGATTTGCAGACTTCTCAGTTTTTTAGTTAAAAGGTTAAGGTCCACAGAACAACATCAGCATAATTACTATCAGTCAGATTTCATTAGGATTCATCAGCTAAGAGCTTTCCTCGTCCCGCAGTGATCGTTCAATTCATTTCATCGCTGAATTAGCGTGTTTGTGCTCTTTTTAAGTTTTCTATTTCCTTATGCAAATTAGTTTGGCATTTTTTACCATCTCTGCAACCTTGCTACCTCCTCTGTTTATCAACTTTTACTCTCTTAAAGAGGAACGCGGCTCAGCCGGAGAGGCTGCTTCATTTCTGAGCTACATGTCCTTTGTGCTATTTAAGGTGCAATAAATAAGACTTTTACTGCACCATGAAACTAAATCACATTAATTAATCTTAAGGTGGTTGATCAAGATAATTACTCTGCCTTTCCAAACTATCTACACGGTGAAACGGTTTCCACAAGGCCAAGAATATATCAACAAGACTTCTAGTGAACTAGATCCTGCAACGTTCATTACAAGCCACAGCAATAAAGTGCTGTACAGAATGAACTGTTCTGATGACTAAGAGCTGGCTCACAGCAACATTTACAACAGAGAAACTCTGCCTGAATCAATTAGCTCATGTCGGCAACGTCAGTTTGAACAGTGGATGAAGTCTGATGCAGAAATCCGCACCTCTGTCCAACTGGAAAGTGTCTTGATAGAGTTGACATTTGAGGAAATAGAGACAGCCACTCAAAAAATCGTATCCGCACCGTCACAATAACCAGTTTTATATAGCTCACACTTCTCTGCTGTAATATCAACTGCGCTACAGCAGAGATGCGGCATGTTTTGTAGCATGAGACAAGAGTGGGTGGTACAAATACAGTTAGCCAACAAGCTAGCTAGCGTTCTAACTGGTAGTTAGCTGACTGGTAGCAAGCCCGCTAGCTTGACGAGCCTTTTTGGGTTGGCTTATGTTGGCGTGATTCCGGCTAGCTAGCATGTTAATGATGTTGAGATTTTATTTTGTACAATTTTTATTTTGAAGAGGCTGAATCTCAGCATTTCTGTCCTGATGTGTGATAGTTTCCTCATTAGCTTATAAATTCATTAAAAGGGTGTCAAACAAAGACAAAAGGAATATGCAAAGATGGGGGTAGATGTGCAGTCACTCATGTATGTGTGCATGTAAGCATGACCACATATGCATATGTGTGTGTGTGTGTGTGTAGGTTGGTAGCACTGGTAGATGTATGGGCCGGGATAATAGCTACACAAGTCTTTACAAAGCGATTAGTTGTGATCCAATTAGGAGTGCGGGGCGGAGAGGGAGAGAGAATTGTTTTCAGCCTGATGCTCGTTGTTTTAATTTGCAACTTTTCATCAGTTTGGGCTCAAAGAAAGAACAAGCCGATTAGAAAACAAAGACAAACAGCGTTTCAGCCCGATAATGCCGTTCTGATTTATTCTTCTCTTGTTTGTCTCTCTCCTTTACTCGCTCTCTCTCCATCCATCGCCACCTCTCTCTCTCTCTCTGTGTCTCTGTTGAAAAGGAAAGAATAAAGTGGAACATTGTTTTCTCGTCCTCAGCTGTGTCATGTATTTGCCTTCATGTGAATAAACGATTTCGCTGTTGTTTCTCTTTTCTCCCTCTTTTACCTTCCTTTTCATCTCCTCTCCCTCTCAGGTGAGCTCTCAGTCAGCTGTCCATCACGCCACCAGAGCAACAGCAGGGCGGAGCCACGCCTCGGTGAGACCGCCCACCTCGAGGACAGTCAGAGTGAGCAAACACACACACACACACAGGAGGGCTTCACTGATCAGAACAAGCACCACACTTGTTGTGACACATGCAACAGTATGCAGGACTCTCAAACTTAAACCTTCGAGTGACAATTATTTGTCACGCTGCCACCGTGAAGCAGCACACGGGACACTCGGGCAGCACTGAATGCAGAGTTAGCTGCTAAAATGAAAGGCTCCAATTCAAATACATTCGTCTTACATGAAACGTATTGGTATGAATTAAAGATTCAAGCAAAAGTAATCACAGCTTTTGAACGGGCTAATTTCTTACACATGTACGAAACAGACAAAAGGGTCTTCCTGTCAGTAAAGCATGTGGCATGTAGCAGGTGATGATATCAAGTCAGAGATGTGAAGGATCTGAAGAGTAAAACACAAATCAACACTTAAATCTTCAGTTTGCTTTCGTCAAATCCTTCACAAACCTCGAGACGAGAGGAACATCGATGAAGTTTCTGGAATAGTCTCGCCCGGTTCCCGTGAATTATTGTATAATTTCAGAAACCGGCTGTGGCCGTGTGACCCAGGTTGGACACAAGCAGCGAATTTATTTTGGTTTTCATCAGATTTTCTATTTTTAAACTAAAATCAAACCAGGAAGCTGCAGAACACGAACAAAGGCCATCACTGACACAATCTGTGTGTGTGTGATGTGGCCGCCCTATGGGTGCCTCCAGGGCTAAGCAAAACCTACTGCCCCCATACTCCAAACACACACACACACACACACACACACCCCTGAGGGCAGGGCATGAGAGTCCAGGTAGAAGCTGTGACAGCCCAACAGCTGCAGGTTAGACAGACATGTTGTTCACACACACACACACACACACACACCAGAGGACAAACCTGCATACACACTTACAAGCAAAGAAATACACACATGAAAGTGCAAAATGGAGCTGGGTGTACACACACACACACACACACATCGCATGTAAACCCACGACAAAGGACACACACACACACACACACACACACACATCATATCAGTGATGCGTACAGCTGGTCCTGACCCCCATGGCGTGCCCCAGTCTATCCCACCTGTTCACACACACGCAGACACACACACACACCTACCCACTGTACACACACACACACACACACACACACACAGGTGCAATTAAAGCAATCGTGAATGCGGCTCATGATGTGCTCTGTGACCCAGACAGCAGAGGGTCTGCAGCAAAACACACAGGAGAGAGAGAGAGTGTGTGTGTGTGTGTGTGTGTGTGTGTGTGTTCAGGCTTCATCACTGACTCATGTTTGGAAAGTTTCATAGAAAAGCTGAACAGCAAACGACTGAATATCTGACACCGAACAGGAGGCGACATGAGCAGATACACAGTTTACATTGCATTCTGATAAAACTTCAAACGGTTAAAGAGTAAAAGAATTTGTTTGACTGTAGAGTTTAATATATTAACATAAAGCCAGGATATAACAGAATGAAAGAGAGCTCAATTGTTTAAACAATACAATCAGAAATAACAGCACAGCAAATACTTGCTGAGCAGAACGTGAACAGAATAAATTCACAATGAATTACAGAAGAAAACGTCTCTAAACAAGATCAACAAAGTTCAGTCAGCTGCTCATTGTAGTTTTTATCAAACAAACTGGAGGAAATAGTGTGTTTGGGGACTATTTTCAGCGGTGGATGAATCCACATTTGGACCTACATTTAAAAACCTCTCTCTCTCTCTCTCTCTCTCTCCGTCCATCCAGAGGCTGCCTGTGTTGGGAGCAGGAACCTCCGGGATCCAGCTGTAAGGGAGCTCTCTCCATCTCCTCCCCGCCGAGCTGATCTCTTCCCTTGGCTTCGTCTTTCCGGCTGCCCCCTCTCTGCTCCTGGAGCCTCTGATCTCCCGAATGTCACTGCTGTAACTGAACGCATCGTTTAAGAAAGTGGACTGAGAAGTCATCCGGCAGTTTCAGGGTTACCTCACGACTGACTTAAACATTTGACCTTTTGACGAGTCTGACTTCAGGGTTGAACGAGTCTGTGGACAATATGTAGAATTTACATCAAAATACAGTTTTAACGTGATAAAGACTTAAGACTTTAAGAAGAAAACAATGTAGTAACATGACATCGAACAACCATTTAAATCTGACGATCAAATAGATCAATAATACAGTATATTGAGTTTATGATCCAACAGTTTCAGGCTGGATGTAAAGCAGATGAGAAGTGTTTGGCTAAAAACAGTTTATTGCAGTGAAAATCTGACAGGAGATGTTTCACTAAGATATTTACATGTCGGCAAAAAAAGTGAAGGCAACCCAGAACCAACTTTCTATTTTTATTTTTGTTTATTTTTGAAGCATGTCGTGGCGCGTCATGGTTGGAGAGGTCAGACAATGCCACTTGAACTTTTGAAATGTGCCAAAGCAGTAATCCACACTCATCTGGCAGTTTCAAGCAGGACAAATAAAACACCCAGAATTATTAGTCTGAGTCTGAGGATGTGACTGATGTAGATAAATGGTGTTGAACAGACCTGGGATCTGCTGGATTTTGCAGGTTTATTGTGCACACCCTGTTATCTTATATACACACTGTTAAAACTGTATGCTGCGGTGTCGTAGCACAAGTAGCATGTTACTTCCTGAAAATAACACCTCTTCTGTCTATAGATGATGTCAGTATTCATAATCTGTGGCTGTGACTTGGTCCATCTCAGTAGATCTGTTCACAGTTGCGTGGTAGAAGCTCATCATCCCGTCGTATCCGCACCACACTGCAGCCTGTGAGTTATCAATGTTGTATAACTCTAATAAACTGATGTATCGGCGTCACACAACCACAGAGCCTCTGTAATCTGACACAGTCAACTAAATTTGTCAAAGTTATTATGAAGAAATATTTAAAGGGTTGGAAGAAGTTGCTGTGCTACAGATGCATCTTTGTTGAGAGATACAAAAGAGAGTTAGTGTTAATAAAAGCTGCAAATATAAAGACGAGTTAAAACACCCACGTTTTCATTACCATAATCGGCTTTGTTGAACTTTGAAATTTGCTGTGATCAAATACAAATCTTTGCAAGATACAAAGAGGCCAGTACGTTGTATTACACTGTATTTATAGAAGCTAAAACTTCAAAATCTAACTGTATTATCACGACTGAAAAGCAATGCTGAGGATTTGGGCTCAAAGAGGGTGGAAAATAATTTCTAACTATCAAACACACACTGGTGGACGTTGGTTCAGTCGTCTCATTCACTTCCAGAGCTGAATTGAAGTCAAGTCTAATTGTGGACCGTCTTCACCGGGAACATGACAGCATCAGTTGTTTATGTAAACTCCTGAGGTGGAACGTTATATTATAGTTACAGAGCAGAAGGCACCGACACACAAGTCGACCTACTGATAAGGACGTTCGATCAGAAGACGTCTT
Source organism: Enoplosus armatus (assembly GCF_043641665.1). Taxonomy (NCBI): domain Eukaryota; kingdom Metazoa; phylum Chordata; class Actinopteri; order Centrarchiformes; family Enoplosidae; genus Enoplosus; species Enoplosus armatus. The sequence goes on from NC_092194.1 coordinate 21,645,759, forward strand.
ATTGGTCTTTTTCAAGGCGCTGACGGAGGACGTATTCTGTTGTTTAGTTTGGAGAACTTGTTGAAACGCTGGTTTCTTTTTCCTGATGGAATTTAAGTTTCACCTTTCCTCTATTTGAGACTTTAATCCCATATTTTAAACTAATTTTAACATCTGAAGTTTTTTTTGTGGTCTACTCTTGCAGCTACAAGATGTGTCCCATTTTTCCAAAGCCTTCGAAGTTCAAAAGCATCGTCCCTTTCCAAAGCATCCTAACATACCCGTCGTGCTCTGTGTATCCCAGAGCAACAGAAAAGTATCAGCCAAGTTATCACTTTGTCAACTGTTCAAGTGCAACTTCTTGGGGGTAAAAAAAAACTTTATAAGTTGACGAGGACCGCCTGAATGCCCCGTCAGATTTGTGCAGAGGCAGTAGGTGGTGAGGAAGCCAGGGTGACTCCTCTGTAGACCATCTCATTTGGGGAGGGGAAGGTTTAACTTCGTCTCCTTTAAGGTCATGTCAACAGCGTCGTCCCTCTAGTCGGTCATTTAAGTGCAACTTTTTGGTGGTAAACTCAAAGGTTTCCAACCTGAATGTACCCTTAGTGGTGACTCCTTCAGAAGTCAGATCAACAGTGTCGTCTCTTTTTAAAGAGTGCAGCCTGATTTGGAGAACACGACTAGACCCTCTAGAGTTCCTGAACAACAAAAGATTTTCTGCAACCGCTATGTTAGAGGGAGGAAGTAGTGATAGTGCTAGATGAATCCTCTGTAGACCCTCTCATTTGAAGAAGGGTAGGTTCAAACACTCTTGGTCAGCACAGGTGATGTATGTCACTGTCAGCCGTTGAAGTGCAGCTTCTTGGTGGTACGTTGATGAGAACCACCTGAAGGTGCCGTTCGTTTTGTCTCGAGGCAGCGAGTGTCGCCGTGGTGAATCCTCTGTAGACCCTCTCATGTTCATCCTGCTGACCTTCAGGTGTTTGTAGGCTGCATCACCTTGAAAAGGGCCGCAGATACTTTCTGTAACGACCATCGTTTTGAGGTCCTGGTTGATTCTAAAAACTGATAAGAGATTTGGTGATGAATTATCGGGTATACCTGCTGCTATGGTGGTGGAAGAAGTCACTGTGCTCTGAATCATCAGGTCAGATCTATCCCTACCTGAGAACCTTCTGAACGAAACGTTTCCCCTCTCTGCTGCAGACTGAGGGTTGAACCAGCTGTCCAGAAATACAGAATTACAAAAACAAGACGATGTTTTATCTATGCAACACGACCAAAGTTGGCGAAAGCTGAAGTGGTGTTGTTGTGTAGGCATTAAGGTTTGATGACTGTTGATGGGGACGTGTGTTGTTATTAATACTGCTGTATGTATGTACACCACTACTGTACCATGTATTGTTTTCTTTTTTTATTTTCTAGACAATTCCTGAAATGATGATTAGCAGTGACGCTGGGGTTTGGGATTGGCGTTAAGACCGGTGTGTGTAGGACAAAATAGGGTTTGAGATCTTCAACTATAATTGTGTGCCTTGCTCTACGGTTACTACTTTTTTTTTTCTTAATTAAAACTACTGCTTTCCCAGTTAGGTGATGAAAACATGCAACAAAAAATAAAATGAGAAACAAAAAAATGTTTCAAGCAAGGTTCGAGTTGAGCTTGTGTATATATGTGAAGGTGTGAAGCCTTGGTGTAAAATGCAGAGGGAGGAATGCTTGGTGTTTGTGTTTATTTAACTCTGTATGTGACCTGTGATGTGGAATATCTTTATTATTAGTATTGGCCATAAAGAGCTTGACTGCATGGTTCATGCGAACTACAATGTAAAACCAACTGTTGACAAATAAACTTAATTTATTGGAAAAACTAAATACAGTTGTTTTTGTGCTGTATTGCTTTCATTGTGTCTCTTTGTTTTTACTGTATTTTTGAGGTGAAAGTCCAAAGAAAACAAAAGGAATCATAGAAAAGCACAACCAACATTGAACCCTCTTACTCTGGAAGCATCCATGTTGTCAAGAGCTTGACGGGACTAGAAAGAATGCCGTTATTCAGGAGAAACCTTTGGAAATAGTCAAAAACAGCAAAATCCACAGGTTAAACTTAAAATGTTCTTTTTATTTCACCATGAACATAAATACAACTTGAAAAGTTGGTGTCTGCTCTACATTTGGTTGGTTTGGTCATTTTCTTCATGTGTTGCTGGTATTGTTTCAGATGTTTAAGAAGTATGCAACCAGGAATGTGACTTTTAATATGTATATCGACTAAGTAGTGTTTAAATAAGCTGCAATGTCCTTGTGCTCGTGACGTAGCTCTTTCTTATTGGTCATTACAAACACCACACACACATTTCAACTGTGGAACACATACATTTCAGTTTTAATCAATACAGCTGCAAACACGCTTTGTAAGGACTCGAGTTTCTGAAGCTTCAAGCTGGTTTTCTTTTGACATACGTGGTGTGAACACAGGAGGCGTAGTGTGAGCAGCATGTTAGCAGAGCAGCGTGTTAGCAGAGCAGCGTGTTAGCAGAGCAGCACGCTAGCAGAGCAGCGTGTTAGCAGAGCAGCGTGTTAGCAGAGCAGCGCGTAAGCAGAGCAGCACGCTAGCAGAGCAGCGCGTTAGCAGAGCAGCACGTTAGCAGAGCAGCGCGTTAGCAGAGCAGCACGTTAGCAGAGCAGCACGCTAGCAGAGCAGCGTGTTAGCAGAGCAGCGCGTTAGCAGAGCAGCACGTTAGCAGAGCAGCGCGTTAGCAGAGCAGCACGCTAGCAGAGCAGCAGCTTCAGTCCTCTGTGTCCACACACGATGTGTTCAGGCGCAGTATTGAGTGTAAGTCACCCGTGTTTTGGCAGCAATCAGAGCCAAATACACAATCACTGCAGTCGAGCACATAAAAGGGAAGAAAATAGACTTGAAGTGCAAAAATACGCTTCGGGTTACTTGAGTTTCCTGGCACATTGCTTTGTAACGTGAACAGAGTTCGTTAACTCTACAGTCGATGAGGAAAAGGATAAAAATGTATAAACCTCTGAACAGTTTTGGGGTTTTTTTTGTCTTTGATAAGACTTCACACTCATGGATCCGTTACCGGATCGTGTTTCACCGTCTCGCAGGTACCTGAAGCAACATGCTCCAACATGACTGCCAGCAGCGCTGAACGCTGATGGAGAAGTGAAGCCGTCTGCTCCTGGTGTGGACCAGACGTTTGAAAAATGCCTCCAGAGTCATCAGCGGCTTGATGATGTTACCTGCAGTTGGCAGTTTGGTGAGTGTTCATTTCAAGTTTTGGACACAATCCTTCAACTGTGAGGTAAAAACAACTCAAATCACAGCAGGTATACAGAGGTTTTCTTAAACAACAGCGATGTGTCAGGCCCCCAATCATCAGAAATGCATCATTAACATTTTTTTGATCTACAAAAGATTCATTTCTTGCCCTTAATCAGACCTCTGTTTTCCTGCTCACGCAGACGGAAAGTTTTAACTGCTGAGGAGATGAAGCACAATTGAAAGCTGAAGAAGGTGATTGGATTCGATGATAAACACACACTTTGGGGATATTACAGCACGCGGTATAATGTTTACTTCATCAGAAGGAGGTCAGTTTGTGAAACAGGAAAATGCTGCTGGTGACACAGAGAAGACGGCGGGATGATGAGGAGGACGGGCGCAGGAATAGCCGTGATGTGGCGTTTACTGCTGCTGAATGCAAAGGCCGGTATGCGTCTCTCTAACACTCTGCAAATCAATTTGTCCCTGATTGCAGAGACTGTCCTTGATGACATCCTTTAGAGCTGAACTCGGTCTGATGCTGCTGGTCTGGAGATGAAAAGTCTCTTTTCACATCAGACACATGTTTATGTCCCTGCAGCTTGTGGAAAATATTCCAACTGGGCTTAAAATGACTGTTGATGAGGTATCGGCCCTCAACATTAATAACTAAGATTATAGAAGATGAGACTAACTCAGAGCCCCGCTAGCGGCCTCTAGAGGCTGCAGTCTTCATGGCAGTAGAAGAAAGGTCAAGGGGTCATTAAAATGTAAAAGGTTCATCATCTGGGGAGCAGGACTGATCCGGAGGTTTCAAGTTGCTTCATGTTGGCGCTTTAGGAACGGTCAGGTGGTCAGATGTCATCATCACGGACTCTTTGGCGCAGTGTGTTTCAGTGTAACACTGACTCGTCCTCAGTGAAGAGGGAAAGCCGGCGCTCTGCACTGTTTATTTAACTCTGTCATAACGCTGCGTTGTGACACTTCCTTCTGTCTTTCCCAGTATGAGAGGAGAGCTGTCAGAGGATTAAAAAAATAGCAGTTAGCTGCAACAAAACACACTCCACATTAAAGCAAATTGCTTGGTGCGATTGTTGATAGTTTCTCATTGTTGCGTCCCTCTCGGTCGGAGCCGTGATGTTGATTGTGGCTGAAGGGGCCTTCAGATGACTGATAAGCGTTGATGAATGAAAATGGAAATGCTTTTCAGCATTTTGCCTTCAAAGGGAAATCAAACACGCAGGAAGGAGAGGGGCGAGCAGAGGAGGGAGAATATTTGCCTTTTTGCAATTAACAAGATATGTTCTTTTTTTTGTGGTCAGAAAAAATGGAAATGGCTTTTAAGGTCGTAAAGGTCGAGCGCATCGAAGCATGGTGGCTCCGCAATTACTCTTCAGGCAGCGGCCTGATTGGGGGGCGGGCGGGGGGGTCCGGCCGTGCACCGACGGTCAAATTAACGAGACGGCCGGCTCCCTGTTGAAAAGATCACATGTGATTACCGTACATCAAACAGACAGAGCGCTCAAATTATCTCCTCTCTCACTGTGAAGTCGGCGAAAAAGGGATAAAACGCAGACGGACTGATTAGTTAAAGGCTTTAAATGTCAAAACTTTAGCTGTCCGCAGCCTGAATGAATCTGCTTCTTCTCTGCTCAGCGGGTAGGTGGGGGGGGGTCGGCCTCCAGTTTACACTCGCTGCAACAAATGGCTGCCCTCGTGACATAACTGAGGACATGCTGGATATCACTGGACTCTGCTTTAATTCACGTGTGTCAATGAATCTGCTTTCTAAACATTATGAAATATTGTCAGCTTCTGTTCCATGCTGTCGCACTGGGAGCTACCCAGTAGAACCACCACAGCCCCAGTCTGTCCCTCTGTGCAGCTGAGGAGCTGAGTTGGAGGTGCTTTGCTCAAGGGCACATCGGAGGTCATCACATGCTAATTCAAATCAGCAACCTTGATGACAACTGATATTGATTGTTGTGTTTTTCAAACCTTTTACATGAAAAGAAAAGAAAGAAAACGTGTTTTCTACAGATGTTTCCTCTTCCTGTGACGTCTCCGAAGCCAAACTACTCCTGACAGCTGCAGTGCTCTCCATCTGTATTATTACTCCTACTGTTTAAAAAATCCACCGTTGTTCTTTGAAGTTCTGGGAAACAAAGGAAAGACACTAACTGAGGTTTAAATGAAAACACAATTTCAAACATTTCATCTCAGAACATCACATATCTAATAACAATAACAATCCAATTTTTAAAGCTATAAAGTTCTTTAAAGCTACAAATAAAACTGATAAAAATGATAGAATGAGCTTCCATGAGGACATCAGAACGTCTTCAACGTCTCAGACACTGGAGGTGTCACTGTTTAATGGTGCTGACAACATCCCTGATGGACGTTATGATCATATATTTCACGCTTTTTTTATGCAGAAAGGTTTCAGTGTTTTACATTTTCACCACTTGTTTTATGTCCTCAGCCTTCACTTCTTGTTTCTGATGCTGAAATGTTAGTAAAGTATTTAGCTTTCCCGTCCAAAAGATCAAAACGTCCATCAGGACAGTCCGGTCTTCAGGGTTTCAGACAGGTGGGGAAACCTGCAGCGCCCCCCCCCCCCCCCCCCCCCCCCCCGCCCCCAGCACAGGATGCAATCACTGCACACGGAAACACTCTGAATCAAAGTTAGATTTAAAAGTATTTGTGTTATCAGAATACTGCAGGCTGGTGATGTGTTTCATACCATTTGCATCCCTGTTGAATGAAAATGGGACACACACACACACACACACACACACACACACACACACACACACACACACAGTAAAGCACCTTCTCAAGTCTCTCTCCGCGCTGTAATGATCTTCTTGTAGTGCTGCGGAAAGCCTCCGCAATCCCTCCTTCATTTTCCTCTCCTCTTCTCCCTGATGAGCAGAGCCATCCCTTCATCATCAGCTGCACCATAATGTACTTTAGTCTGGGGACGAGAGGAGAAAATGGAAGGATAGATTGAAAACAGATTCTCTGATAAGCTGATCCTACATTAGGGGATGTATATAATACTCTGAAGCCATCAAGGGTTTGTTCGCTACAATCAGAGTGATCCATCGACGGTCCGACGCGCTGCAGATGAAGACGGGAACTTCTCTCCCGCTGCAGGTCGGAGGTTCAGGGAGTTCCCGTCCACGCTGGACAAGGTTTGGTTTTCCTGCAGCCGGTCAGGCTCAAACACACCTCCTGGTCTGACGGATCCTACCAGTCCTAAACCAGAGAGAACTGCTGGTTTTACGTGTAACTACGTGTAACAGACCGCGTTAACCTCATTATAGCGCCGCCTGTTCTGTCTCTCAACATCCAGTTAGTGAGAAACTTTATACAGTTTGTTTCTGAAAAATTCAACTTCTCAAGATAATCCAACCTTTTTATATTAACCTCTTCTTTGTGTCGCATTTGGATCGTCTTTGAAAAGATTGCAGAGCTGCTCGTGTGAGGGTTGAAAAAAAATACTATGCATATCTGGATTTAATTACCTTAAAGACGGACTTGAGTGACACGAGGCGCCCATGTTTGTTTGGTTTTCAGCTTCCGGATTATTAAGCATGAAATAAGAAACATCTCAGCTTTCAGAAAAGTCTTTTCCTGCCGTAATTAAGACTACAAGTTGGAAACTGGTAGTTACTGTAACACCAACAGGACCTGAATGCAGCATTACCTCTTGCTCCAGCTCTCTGCTCTGTATTATTACATCAATAAAAAACTGACCACAAAAAAGTCACCTTTACTTTAATGTCATGTGTCAGTGCAGCTGCAGAAAGAGTGTTGCATTCAAGGACACATCCAAGACGAGGATAAAATCACATCAAAAACAAGCAAACAAAGGTTTCTGTTCTGCAGCGACTTTTACAGAACTGATTTCATGCTACAATAATGTGACCAACTATTGAGGGAAAAGTCACAACTAAACAAAAAAGTTTGTTTTGTGTGATCGATAAAAAACATATATTGTTAAACTTATAATTATATCATTAAATATAATTATATAACATTGACCTGCAGATGTATTTAACTCCATCACACTGCACAAAACATCTGCGTACTTCTCCTTTAAAAAAACAAACAAACACTGCAGCTGACTCCGCCCCCACTCCACCTGATCAGGGCTTCAGTCATTTCCACCTGGAGAGTGAAGCTGTGTGCGTTGGCTTCATCATCGTCACTCTGACCGCTTCTAGACGCAGCTTCTTCTTTTACTGAACTGTTCCTGAAAAGGATCATTTTCTCTGTTTTGCCGTCAGCCCTGTTGGCACTGAGTCACTCTGAAGGTTCGTTCTGTGGAGGCAGACTGAAGGAGACTCTGTGTGGAGGCAGACTGAGCTTCAAGGCCTCTGCTGCTGGACTCTTTCATTTGATTTCAGCCTGAATGGATTCAATGACTTTCTGTGGAACAGCAGCAGACTCACCACATGTAAGCAGATAAGACTCCATGTGTCTTGAAATGTCCATAATAACCATCATTAGACACCAGAGAACAACTGTACTTAGGCTCAGCTTTAGTTTGAAAGGGCCTGATGTTAAGCTCCGTTTGGTTTGACATCATTCATCAAGAGTGTGTGATGGGTAGCTGCTGTTAGTTTCATGATGATCTCAGAGCTGCTGCTTCTGGAAGTCCACTGACACAACATAGCCAAGCGTAGCAAGGAGCTAACAGTTAGCATGTTAATATGTTGGCCTTCTGTCTACGTTTGAATTCAGCTAATAATGTGTGTGTTCATCCTCTGTGCGGCGGATGTTTCAGTCTCAGCTTTTGAGGCTCGTCTCGGCTCAACTTGGAGCCTAAATTTCCCTTATTTTCAAATATTCTTTCATTCATTCTTCTATATTTTTCTTACTGTCAACAGATCTCATGAGAAACCGCCTGCTCAACTAGCAGTACGTATGTAGCATGTAGCACGTCAAAAACGCCCGGGTGTCGTACTGTCCAGTCTGCAAAGCGTCACGTGAACTTTACTTCCACCAAAATCTGTTTCGGAACAGATTTGAGGGGAGAAATGAGACTCCCAGTTACTGAGTCACCCAGTGTCCTCCAACAATGGAGGAGCAGAGGAAGGAGATTTATCAGGCTGTCGGACACATGATGACCACAAGAACAATAAAATGCTGAGCTTCATTCTTCTCTTGTTTCTTACAGTTTTTACATTTTTCCAGTTGGGAGTTGAAATGATTGAGTTTGACTTCACGCAGCTCAGAAAACATCAGTGCTTTAACTTTAAAAACCACCACAAAGTTTCAGGACCATCTGACAGCAGCTCCATGAGAGCATTATGTGATGAACCTGGTGACTGTAACTGTGTGTGTGTGTGTGTGTGTGTGTGTGTGTGTGTGTGTGTGTGTGTGTGTGTGTGTGCGTGCACATTTTTAATATGGATTCATAGAGTTTTAGCCTGATTGTATTTTCACATCAGTCGTCAAAACTCATTTAAAAAACAATCTGATACGAGGCGGCGAGAGGCCGGATAAATAAAAGCAATGATGATGATGATGATGATGATGATGATGATGCCACCACAATCCATCCTTAGCATATGTAAGGGTGTGTGTGTGTGTGTGTGTGTGTGTGTGTGTGTGTGTGTGTGTGAGGGAAAGGACAAAAAAGAAGACATAAAGTTGATGTCAGTGATGTCTATTATAAATCATTTGCATATGGAGGTGTGCAGATGAGACTGTGTGTGTGTGTGTGTGTGTGTGTGTGTGTGTGTGTGTGTGTGTGTGTGTGTGTGCATCTTCAAAATGCTCCATCTGTAATTCCTGGTAGCAGTTAATTCATCATCTGTGCTGAGGCGTCGGGGCGTCTGCGGGCGTTGAGGACTAATATTTCAGCTCCCATTACGGTGGCAGAGCAGAGAGCCGAGGCTCCGCTTTGACCTTTGACCTCCGCCCGGGGAATCGCAGCCTGACCCCATCCATCAACGCAGGGAGAGGGAAATATTAAGAGGGTTACATTATTAGTTAGATTACGGGGGAGAGAGATTCAGCTGTCATTTTCAGCTGGCAGCGTGGGCGGCTGTCATCGGCTGTCTGTCCCCTCACCTGCCCGTCTGTCTCTCTGGTTGACCGGCCGAGCTACCTGTCTGTCTCCCTGTCTGACATTGACTTGTGCTTTATGGAAGATGATGAAATGAAGCCGTGGAGGAGACAACTAACAACGTTACTGTCAAATATTGCTGTAGACAGATGCCGTGACGGAGTGCAGCATTTAAAGAAGAGCGATCTATTATCATTCTAGTTACCCAGAACACACGAACGCATCACCGAGCGGAGGTCGGGCTCTCGTCTTCAAGGCGTCACATCTGGAAGGAAATCTGCTGGATGGCTTTACAGCACCACAGTAACAAGGTGCTGTTGTTTCAGCGTCTTTCGACTGTTAGATGACATTCGGTCGATCTACAGAAATATATGAATCATCCTCGAATGTGAGGATTTGCTGCTTTTCTCTGTTCTAATAATAGTATGGGAGCTTGTGATTTTTTAAAAATAGTTTAAAGGATTGGTTGATGAATAATAATAACTTAAACCTGAAGACAGGATAAACCACACAAACATACAGATGTTTGAGTCTTCAGAGTCAGAAAGTGGAAACAGAAGAACAGGTATGATTCTGTTCAAAACTGACACAGATTCCTCACGTGTTTCTGTGAACACATCATAAAATAAAAGCTCCTCGCAGGCGAACGGCACATCGCTAGTGTCAGTTTAGTTATCTAGTTTGGAGGAACATCTGCGATCACTTTACATGACAAAACAGAAAGATGGCCGTCGTTCTTTCAGAGCAAAAGGAGCTCAAGTTTTTAAGAGTTTTTGTTTTTTGTCCTGAAAAAAAAAACACTTGGATCAGTTGATGAAAAACATTTTTTTATATATATAATCTTATTCAATCATGTAATCTTTAATTAATCATCAATGTCAAGCATGAAGCAAAAATTCCAAACGTGGCGGCCATTGTTTTGAGGACTGACAGGAAGTTAAACCTGAGGACAGTCTCTGTGTCACTCAGCAAAGTCGCTGGAATCTGATCTCCTGAAAATAAAAATGATGATTTCTCTGTCGCCCGCTGTCTCTCACTGAGGACGCAAAGAAAGAAAAGAAGAATCAAATGAGGAAACAGAGACATGTGATCTTTAACGGACTGATGGTCGCCTTAATAGAAAGACACGCGTGTCTGCTGAGACGACAGGACGCCTCCAAAACGGACTCAGAGAGACGTGACGGGGAATTATTGACTTCTGTTGTGTTTTACAGCAACTCAGAGCTGCTGACAGCTGATGGCGGCTGTCTGTGTGTGTGGGAGAGGATACTGAACTTGACGGAGTGTGTTTGTGTGTGTGCGATGGTGCGTTTAGGTGCAATGAGAAAGCTCAATTTTGTTTTGTTGTACTCGTGTGAATTTCATTTACTTACATCTTTTCAGAACTCACCTGCAGTGGACGCGACGTCTGAGATCCATTTGAAGAATTTCTGAGGGAAAAAACAAACAAACAAAATCTGTAACTTTAATTCTTTTCTTCAGATTTTTTCCCCTCAAATTTCTAACTTTACTTTCAGATGTCAAAAAGCGTTTTTCACACGGTCATGGTCTCTGTGCGTTCACGACGCTTTGTTTTGCAATATTTGGAGCAGATATGTGACGTATGTTCGGCGCCTGCAGAGGATCAGCCTCTGTCTCGATCTACGACCTCGTACCTACAATACATGTGGATTGAGATGATCTTTGAGCGGTTTGTATAAGAGACAAGAGACATGTGGTTACAAGGTGAACGTCTTCATACGGGGACAGAGTTTTGCTCAGTTGTCATGGAGATGATTTGTCGCCTGACTTTTTTTTTTCTTTTAATTTTTGATGAATGAACTTTTAAACTCAACAAGTCCTTAAGAAAAAGCTCAATAGTCCAAAGTTTGAAGATCAGCAGTTCCATGACAACATGTCCAAACTCCATCTGCAGCTGAAGACCACGTGACATGGTTGAAAGCTCCTGGACAAACTGCCGTAGTTAGTGGACCTTCCAAGGTCAAGAAGGACGTTATCTATGAAAGCGTTAATCTGAGCCGAGGTTTGATTTAAGACGATAAATACGAGGTTGGTTTCGGTTCAGAGAGGCGCCCTGAGACACAGATCGCTGTTCTCTATTCTGGACGGTTTCTTCACCGAACACAGATGTTAAACCAGCTGCACAGAACCGCTTCGGCTAAATGAAATACAGACCGAAACTGGCAAGAATAACTAAACAAGACTTTGATACTACAACTCCTGTGTTAATAGTACCTGAACGCACCACAACAGACGGAGAAAGTACAGTGTGAGAAAGTGTTTGTTGTTTTTCTGCTGCTGCTGTGTGTGTGTGTGTGTGTGTGTGTGTGTGTGTGTGTGTGTGTGTGTGTGTGTGTTGTCCTGAGGGATAACAGCAGGTTGACTGTCCTGATTCTGTCTGCTGTACTTTACCTGGTCACAGCTCACTAATACAGCCAGTACACACAGCCTGTAATACAAACACACACACACACACACACACACACACACACACACACACACACACATGCCCGCCCACATAAAAAACACAGGCACATTGCAGAGGCAAATGCATATCATGTCAAATGCATATTGAACACACGAACACACACATCATGAGTCAGTGGTCTTACTTAGAAAACACACACACACACTGTTCAGTCCTAATTCTATAAGGGGGTCCAGCATGTCTCCCCTGAATCCTCCAGTCCAATTCATT
>NC_092194.1:21662797-21700297 GCF_043641665.1 Enoplosus armatus
ACTGTGACAACAGTTCTCCTCTGACTTAAGCTCCGTGCGTCGTTTTTTGGCACAAAGCAGCACTTCTCCACCTCCATCCCCAAAGTAAGCACCGCCACAGACACACCGGGACTATCTGAGCTCCCGAGGCTGAAATACATCTCACCTCCGCCTCTCATGAGCACGGAAATGACACTGTAGGTGGATCGTTGAGCATTACGCACAGAGGAAGCGGCAAAGTCCGTCCGAGACTTTTCCTCTTCTTTTTGAAACGTCCTCCACAGACAGGCTGTGAGGCGGGGGGGGGGGGGGGGGGGGGGGGGCTTTGGTTTCAAAGTTTGAAGGTCTGTTGGAATTTTGAAAGTGTCGTTACCCCGTTTTTGCCTTCTTGTCTGCGCACTGGTGAAAGTTTCGGGTATTCATTATGAACCTTTTAGGTCCGTTGGAAGACTTAGATGAGGTGGAACAGATTGGGGACGCGGCTCAGAAACACGCAAGGAATAAAAGGTTTCCTTTTCTCTAAAATGGGCTCTTTATTATCGACGCTGCCTTAAAATAAAAGTCCAGTTTACAGCTGCTGCGTTCTTCTGCACAATAAAGACAGAGGAAATGTCCTCCTGCTGAACAAACAGCGCTATCAGTCAATCTCTCTCTCTCTCTCTCCCTCTCTCTCTCTCTCTCTCTCTCTCTCTCTCTCTCTCTCCAGCGCAGAGGACAGCACACACACGCACGCACATACGCGCACACACACGCAGGCGCTCGCCGACATACCGACACACACTTCGGCGCTGCCGCCGCCGCTGTATCACTGTATCACACCAATGTCATTGCCGAGCTCGTGCTGCTGAGAGCCGCGCGCTCACTGACCGACTGACTGACTGACTGCTCTCCTTCAGGTCCGCTGTTCCCACAGACACCCACCGACCCACCGGCAGACAGCAGGCGGAGGAGAGCCGGGGACCGGATGCCTTTCTCGGATGGAGAGCCGGCGGCGGTGCCCGAGTGAGAGAGGAGAGTCCGGAGCTCCTGCACCGGGAGACGACAACACTGACACGGCTGCTCGTCTGTCCTTAATCGGTGAAATAATCAACTCTTAGATCCACTGATCCATTGATCCCATTGACTGTTGAGTGGGGTGAAAAAGAAGGGGGAGACCGCGCGCACCGGAGACACCGGGACCATGATCCGGAGCTGCACGGGGGTGCACGGAGGTTATCTCTGAAGGATAGAGCCGAGAAGAAGAAAAGCAAGAAGAAATAATAAAGGAAAGGGTTTATGATCATTTCTGCTCGTGCACTATTCACTCACTAATCCCATTAATCGATTGATCCATTGATCGGTGACTGTTTGCTTTGCGCACCGGAGACACCGGGACCATGATCCGGATTTGCTTGAGAGTTATATCGGAAGGTTAGAGAAGAAAAGAAGAGTAGAAACAACAAAAAGAACATTGTTGTTTGTCTTCTGTTGCTGAATCGATACCTCTATCGATCCCAGTGATCCCAGTAATCGGTGCCTGGTCTGTGGGAGGAAGAAGGAAAAGCGGGGGAGGTTGTTAAACAAGACGCGGGAGCGCATCGGAGACGGCCGGGGACCATGATCAGGATCTTCCCGGATTTCAGCGTCCAGGTGACGGCGTCGGCGGGCGGTGGACCCGGGGCTGGAGGCGGCGGAGGAGGCGGCGGGGGCGGTGGGATGATGACCGGACCCCCGGTGGGTCGGGTGCCGGTGCCGGTACCCGGAACCACGAACGGGACCCCGCAGAGCGTGCAGGGAATCACCGCCTACCAGCAAAGGTATGTCGGGAGCTGCAGAGAAGCGACCTGTAGCGGGACGGAGGAAACCAGAAAAGCGGCACAATCTCACTTCAGGAAAAATACTTTCATAATCCTGAAGTGAGATTTGCCTCCTGTGGTTTTCCTTTAGTGGATCTGTGATGTTTGTATTTTATCCTCCTGAAATCTGTTAGAAACCTCCTCTAGGATTCCCACAGATCTTCTTCATGGGACACTTTTATGTTCAGTTGGGCATCTCTGACTCAGTGGGCACTTTTTGGTTTGATATTTTTTAAAGACCCTTTTTGAGACATGAAGCGACAGACTGCCTGCTATCAGTCGGTATTTTAAATCAAAGTTTTAGAAATCATCCATAACCCCTGACTGCAGGTACATCATTCCGCTTCATGTGTAAAACTGGATTGAGATGGTTTTATCGTTATCGGTCAGCGTCTGTGGCGGCAGAAATGTTACAAAAATGTGGCCTTTTCCTCGGTTACTTTTCAATTTTTCTACTAAACCTGAAAGGAAAAGGAGAATCTGGTGACTGCGATGCCTCACAAGCGGATTAAATTCAATATCCACTGTTTGTTTTGGGATTATTTTTGTGTTTCAAAGCAAAAGTGTTTGTGAAAAGAGGTCCAGAGAAAGATGAGCGTTCAGCAAAGACGGAGGGGTGAGGCCACAGTGGAGGAATGGAGGAATCGGGTAGCGGTGATTTAGTGGAAATAGGGGAGTGAAGTCCAGGTAATTCAGTGGAAAAACTGGGATGAGGTTCTGCTAATTCAGTGGAAACACAGGAGGCAATTTATCGGAAATAGAGGATGTAGTTATTTCAGAGAAAAAGAGAAATGTGAGTGTTTTCCAGCCGGCTGTGAAGCTGCGGCTCCTTGAGTCCGACCTGTTTTCAGGTGACAATCCCCTCCATCCATCCCCCTGTTATTTCCTTATTTCCCCTCCACTCTGAATCTAAATGATTGCCTCCTCGTCCGGCCGCTCAGTAGGGTTGTTTTTTCTAATCATCTGGAGCTGTCGGGGGGCCAAAACACACCCCACACACTCTGCCTTATTACCCGAAAAACTCTCCATATTATGGAGTGTAGCTATGTGTGTGTGTGTGTGTGTGTGTGTGTGTGTAAAGTCTAAAAGCTGTGGGGAGCAAACACGACATAAATCACAGCCAGGGCCTCTCCGAGTGCACTGAGAGCGTCTCAGCCCTCCAAAGCAACAAATACAAGGAGAATAAGGGCCGTATTGTCATTTAAAGCAGGACTTCTGGGCACACATAGACCCCAGACCCCCATACAGGACACAACCTAATGTTTGTGTCCATACGTGGGGGGGCCAGGATTAGAGTGGTGGTTCGACACGTTCTCTGATCATTTCTTCTGACATAAAACCTGCTGGAATTTAACCGTGTCGTCATCTGGCAGCTGGGGGACCCGTCAGAACTCCTCGAGGACCCTTTGAGGCCCCCAGACCCCAGTTTGAGAAGCACAGGCCTAAACGATCTCCTTTTTTAAAGGTGAACTCTGCAGAGGCTGGTTTTCTCCCCGTCTCTGGACCCTGCATCTTCATGGGCCCGTCGTCTGGCTGCCCCTCTTCCCTCTCTCTATACGTAATGTTTCCCCCAACAAACAGCTGGGAGCTAATATGTTTATACATTACGCTCCATTATCCACGTCGCCTCCGTCTGACTGCTCTCAGTAAGCAGAGCTGGGATGGAGAGAGGAGGAGAGAGCGCAGCGAGCGCTTGTTTCACGACACTGGACCAGGTTACAGAATCCGATGTGAGCCGGTGACACGCAGCTGGAGCAAAAACGGCTTCGGTGCGTTGATAAAAACCCGAAACATCTTCACATTTTATTTGTTTTTAGCCCCAACAATTTCTCTGAGGTGGAGGAAGTCCAGAGTCTGAGTTTGTGAATGACGCCAGTGCAGGTCAGGGCTCCACAGTGAGGCTGCTGCTGCTGCTGGGGGTCAAACCGGTGACCTTTCAGATTCTGGACGTCTCACGTGACCAAAAAGCTTTTGAATGTTACTGAGCATCTTCTTCACACGTATACGGATAAATCCTCAAATATGGATGCAGCAAAAGCCAACCGCAGTTTACTGAAAAGCTCACTTATGATTTGAAAATGAGGAAATCAATCTGCATTTCTGCAGTAAATCTGGAGAACGTCGTGAGGCAGAAGCACACGCCGACACCTCTCCTGAACACATAACTGCACGCGCATTGATCGCCGGGCGTTCAGCTCGTGACGATCGTCGGCTGGAGGTCGCGGTTCCTCTCTCCAGTCTTTATTTTCCGCCACAGCACCGCCTGTAACCCCCTGTTTGTGTGGAGAATACCCAGCATGCCTTTGACCTTGACAGGTCATTGGTATAGAGAGGGAGGCTTTTCAGCTTCCAGGGCTGCAGCCTGGGGGTTAATCACACAGCACACCGATTAGGTTACAATGAATTATACATAAAAAAAAAGAGAAGGAATTTAAATGAATGTTGAGAAAAAAAAAGATAGAAAGAAGAAGCAGGCGGTGGTTCCTGTTGGAGGATAATGAGCCGTCGCTGACGTGCAGACATCAAAGCCTGGAGGAAAATATATTTTAGTGGCCTAAAATATAAAAAGTGAGCAGGATAATTTGATTTTCAGAGATGATAGGAGGAGTTGTGTTCAAATTTAGAGGCTCAACAAACTCAAGCATCCTTTCATGCAGATGCAAACAGAAACATGACGAGGCTCCTCAGAGATGGACAGAAAGTTAGTTACCGATCAGGGAACTGGAAGTGAGACATTAACTGTGATGTGTTTATTATGACCCTGAAGGAATTAGGGCGGGGGGGGGGCATAGATCTGATCTACAGGGCAACCATCCAAATGAATCACGCATCACCCCCCCGCGCACACTGGGTGGTGTGTTTTTTTTTTTCATGGTTAAAAATTGGATAATAGCCCCGCGGTGCAACCTGTAATACAGGAAGAGAGGGAGAATTAAATAAAGAATAAACACACACACACACACACACACACACACACACACACACACAAACTGACTCCAACTGCAACTGAGTGGCGTTGTTGCGCCGGGGCTGGAGAAAATACCGGAGATGTGTGCTGTCCTTTTTTTTCCTGTCAGCAGCCAGAGGAGGGAAAAATGCTCCGAAAAGGCACCGAGATTGTGACCGGCCGGCGACGCTCCGCCGCGGGGATTTTACCGGGGATATAGACGCTGCAGCGGCGGCGAGAATGTAAAGATTTGACGCGCCTGTTTGGCTTTTTTCCCCCTCCAGAGCGCATGCAGGACATTCTTCTGTAGTGCCAAAGCGAAGCTGTGCGTGTGTGGAGAGAGACAGAGAGGAAGAGAGGGGAGAGACAGCGGGATCTGAGAGGCATCCACCCCGGGTTCCCCCTCACTCCGCTCGGCATGCCTCTGCTGCTGCAGCCCGCTCCTCGCCTTCGCCTCCACCGCCCGTTGTTTCCACGCTCCTGAGCGGCGGCGGCGGATGAGAGAGACAAGCACGAGACGCACGCACAGTACAGCACGCACGCACGCTCGAACACACATACACACACTCACACGTTCACGCACACGGACATGGCTTTGTCTTAACACACCGACCATGACGCATTGCTGTCAGGGCGCAGCGCACCGCCGCGGCTCCGCGTCCAAATAAATCTGAGGGGGGGGGGGGGGGGAAAGGAAAAAGAACAGAAAGTAAGAAATCAAATAATTGTTGCAGGAAGATGGCGCCCACCAAGCCGAGCATCCAGCAGGACCCGACGCGGAGAGAACGGTAACGGGGCTTGGATTTTTGTTCCTCCTCCTGCATGTTTACAGCTGCACACGGACCGGCAGCCCGGCGGCTTACCGGCTGTTCCGCGGCGCTTTGCGTTTTATTGTGAGCCTGGAGGTGTCAGGAGGAACGCTGTTACCCAACCCAGAGGAGAGTCGAGGTGTGTGTGTGTGACGGAGGCTTGTGGCTGGGTAACAGGTCGGTCTGCTGAAGCAGAGGACGGTCTCTGCTCTGCCTCGTGCTGTCTCGCCGCTGCTGTGTAACTGTGTGCACCCTTTATTTCAGCGTGCACGTGTGCGCGTGCAGGCTAGGAAGCCATGCAGTGTGTTGATGCTTCCAGCAAACAAGGTGTGTGAGCGTCGAGGAAAACATGTGCATCCATGGATGACAACCGTCTGTGTGTGTGTGTGTGTGTGTGCAGCACTTCCACTGCTGTATACAGTGTGTGTGTGTGTGTGTGTGTGTGCAGCACGTCCACTGCTGTATACAGTGTGTGTGTGTGTGTGTGTGTGTGGCTCAGAGGAATTAACAGGAAGTTTTAATGTGGAGGGATGTGCATGGATGTACCTGTGCAGGTCAAACTGAGCAGACCTGAACATGACCTTAAAGCTGGTTCACTGGCCCAGATTATTAAGGTGGAATTAAGGTGGAATTATATGAATACTTGTGTTTCTATGTGTGAACATGTTTCCTGCTCACACCTGATCAACTGGTGGATTTATGTCCCTGATATTTGCTCTCCATGGAGCAGATCTGACCTCTTCTGTTCAGTAGGGACACGCCGGGCTCAATTATCTGGAGAGGAAGACCTGTTTTCTGTCACCTGTTGATGAAGAGATTCTATTCTTTTCGATTCAGTCAGGATGTAACATTTAAACGGTGGCAGCATTTTATGCCTGATGATATCGATCCAGATTTCCTCACCTGTTGATTTAGAGACGATTCTATTCTGTTCAATTATTACCAAGTGACATATTATATCATTGTTTTAGGGATTTGCATTTGTATATCACAAGAATTTATTTCTATTCTTTGTCATTAGAATTGTTGGAAATACGTTTCCTATGGTTTCTATTCTGTGTGACACATCAGACATTTCACCTGCTGATTTATGGTCACGAGCAGTCGGACGTGAACGTGATTCTGTTTCTAATCTAGAGCTTCAGCTGTTGGCACATTCTTTATTTTTGCTATTGTTATATTTGAAACAACATCTATATTTTTCTCCTCATTGTTTCAAAGGTCTGTTGGGACTTTTCTGGACACGAACATGTATTTTGGTTACCTGCTGGCTTAGAGATAACTCATAACTTCTTTACTCTCTTCTATTCTGTTACATGTTTAACATTTCAAGCCATCGACGTGGTGGAAACAGCCAGCTTAATATTTCTACCTGTTGTTGTTGTTGTTGTTGTTGTCAATTGGCGACACTGGACACGATTCTCTGGATGTTGTGTTTTATTCAAACTGATGACAAACACTCACAGTAATAGTGACTCAGGGCCTTGACGGCTGTGATGGGAGCGTTGCAGGGCCTTTGGGACGATGTATTTGTTGGAAGCTGTTTGACGTGAACAGGTGATGTTGTTCATATGGACGGGAGGTGCTGACGCTTCCCCCCCCCCCCCCCCCCTCTTTGTAACCTTTACACTAACATCTGTTGTTATGAAGAAAAGGTGCAGCGGATGATTCTGTGGCGGCTCGCTGAGGTCGTCCCTCCGCTCGCTCGGCCCTCGCTGACTCGCTGTGACAGGAATGTAAACGCTCTCTGAGAAACATTCCTATGAACTTCAACATTTGGCAAATATGCTGGAAAGTTTGTATTTTGAGATACGAAGCTCTGATATATTTTTGTTGCTGCGTCTTTGCCACAGCTTTTCTGCAGTCCTGTAATTATTTAGAACGACTCAGGTGTGTGTGTGTGTGTGTGTGTGTGTGCGCCTGTAAATGGTGAAACCAGATAAACTTGAACACTGCAGGAACAAAATAACCCATCAGACAGCAGCTGTGATGGCGCTGCAGTGACCTTCGCACTGCAGCTCAGAGTTTACTGACTCAGATCGGATCATGTCTCTTCTAACTCTGTTTCATTCCTCATCTGGATCTCCACCTCAACATTTGACTGAAGATGACATGCAGCTGCTATCTGAACCCTCAAATTTGACTCTTTATTTTTTCTGGACTGTGGTTTGAACCTGCTGCTCCGTGTGAGCCGTGTGGTTAGCATGATGCGTCAGTAACGGATGACTCTTTTAAACTCTGCTTTATGACACCAGGTCGGTTTCCGAGCGTTTGCTTTGTACAAAAAGGTCTTTACGCAGAAGATTGAACATATCTGCAGAATTCGGCTGCCACCATTTTCTGCAACAAGTCCTCAAATCTGAACAGCAGTAGAAGTCATTTGTCAGTGTGTTCCAGAAAACCTAAAATAAGCTTAGGCAGCATAATGTACTGCTACTGCTAATGTACCTGAAAGTTAGGGAGAGATTGTGGTCGACAGTTTGTGAGACTGATGGTGTGACTGAATGTCACACCATTTCCTGCTTTGGCCTCAACTGTAGCGTTGAATCCATCGCTGCATTAAAAACAGAGTTCGTAGATTTGGTTGAAGAGAAAGTTGTTGCAAAGAAGCAGGAAGACTCGGCACAATGACGGACGTTGAAGATCACAGGCTTCGTTTATCAGCTGGGGAGATTTGATCTTGTTACGTCATCATTCTACAAATCTCTCTTTTCCGAATTCATGATTTCGAGCTAATTGTAATTAAAAACTAACAAATTATGGATTTTGTTTTGCACGAACACATAACAGTGAAACACAGTTCATCGCTTTGAACACCAGTTTGATTATTTTGTGTCTGATTTTATAATTTAGATTTGTATCAACATGACGATACTCGTAGTGTTTGAGTTTCTTCTATTATCTCGGACTCGGTCTCGACCACCTGTGTTGCACTGAGTGAAGTTATATCACAGCTGACTCTGACTAAGATACCTGTATGAACAATATTGAATAGGGACCGTTATTTCTTTTTGGGTCTTGGTCTTGACTTGGCCTCAAGCTTGGTCTCAAGTCTGAAGACTGGGACTGGTCTGAAACTGGACTTCTCTATAAAAATAATGATTCCAACCATATTGTCCTGTTCAGCAGATGGACAGCCGCCCAGTAAAATCCGCCTGAGTTCTGAACCTTTTTCCCGTTTTTCGTATTTTATATGTTCATCCAGCGTGATCCAGAGTCGACAGTCGACATGAGATTTTGTTTTCTTGGTTTATGACGGTGTTGCACAGTTTATTACCACATGAAGACAAGTCCAGTCTCCAGCAGACTACGACTGGAGTCAGAGGAGTCGGGTCAGCGCTGAGCAGCAGATTAACAGCCGGCTATTTGCATACGTGTGCTGTTAAAGAGCAGAGAGCAGGCGGAGGGTCGGAGGTCAAATGTATAGAGCTGAAATTACACTTCACTGCTGTCCAGCCTTCACTTTCACTGATTCTGCTACAAAGAGGTTTTATCCTTTAATTTGTCCTGAACTGAGGAGGCAGGAAGTTGAATGTGTGAGACTTCTTATCTGATATCACTTCGGCCTTTCTGCTCCCCTGCTGAGCGTGAAACTCTGGTGAATCTGGTGATTTTACTGCTCATGACGATGAGAAAACCAGTTTCCGTTTCTCTGACTCGTTCCTGAAGGTGATGACGCTCATGTCGGATTTATACAGAAACTGATGTTGGCGGATAGTTCAGGAGAAACTTCCACAACAGCCGGCGTGTTTTTGTAGTTTGAAAACCTGAAAGAAACACGCAGTGATGGCCCAGCGAGGCAATGTGTTTGTTCAGTCGGGTGTTAGAGGTGATGCAGATGTCAATCACCTGTGTGTCCCAAACAAAACCCTCCGGAGCCTTTTAGACCGCAACGAGAGACACCGAGCTCTGCGACATCAAACGTCCTGGTAATTCAGAGGTCAAACAGTTTAGTCGAGTTAAAGGTTTGTGCTTTTACTCTATGCTTTTCCTCTGGTCTCCGGATGGATGATTGAATTTAAACCCTGTTGCCTAAACACCAAACCAAACCTGGTTCAGATCCTGACTGATTGATTTTATCCGCTTATCATCAAACTACCTGCTTGTGTCTGTTTCGGTGCTAAAAGCAGATTCTCTGAGCTTTGCATCAGGAAACGCATTGAATAACCAATAATCCCGTCGATTTATTACGTCAGAAAATGGTGACAAAAGTTAGTCAGAGCCCAAGATGGCGTCTTCAGGTAGTTTGTTTTATCAAACCAACCGTCCAAAACCCAGAAATACTCACTTTCCTATCATGTAAAATCTGCTAATCTACTATACTAGTGGTATATTTACTGCCCCCAGCTTCTCCAAAATAAATCAATACCGCAGTACTTTCAAGGCAACCATTGGTTTCACCAAATTTCAATAAGATATGGAGCTTTAAAGGTAATCCATCTCCATGATTTCTGAACCTTTCTAACCTTTTTCTTTGTCGAAGTGACGTAGCTGAGAGCAGGAACTGTTCCACGATACATCTTGTCTGCTTGTGCTACTGTTACGCTATATTTTAGCATGCCACTGATAAACATCTCAGGGGTTTTATCTCCAAATGAAAACGTGTAAACACACTCAAGCTTCCTGCTTGAAGTCCTGTTCCACTCACTCTCAGCAGGCCAGGTCATCAATATGTAATATTCAGGCTACTGCTGGTCTGAGACCTGAACCCAGGTCTATGTTTGGTCCACCCAAACGTCCACCCCCATCCACTCTGTGAGATGTTTGGCGGTGCTGTCAGCACACTACTTCCTGCTTTGGTACTGACCCATGACGCTGTTCTTTTAAAAGACTACCAGTGCCGTTGTGTTTGTGGAGAAGACGGAACAATCTTATTTTTCTGCAGCCGACTCTCAAATCTCAGATGTGTCCTTGAATGCACCGTCAGGACGAGGCTACAGCTTGTAACTCCATCATGAGCTGATGCCCCAACATTGATGGAAAAAAGGTGATTAAATCTTTTATTGTGATGAATCCTCTCTCTGCAGCAGGTTTCTGGTCTCTGCAAGCTGCTTTTCATAGAAACCAACGGCTGCCTGGAAGGAATGAAATCAATCTGAAAACTGATGGTTTGTTTAGGCAATAAAGTGTACAAATTTGTAGGTAATCCATCTATTAATTTCTCCCCTCATCCATCCATCTTCTCCTCCCTCCAACGCTAAATTCTCCCACCATTCACTCCCTGCCTTCATCCATCTATCCATCCATCCCTCCATTCATCTCTCCATCTGCTCCCCTCCCCCTCCATCCAGCAGAGTGTATGTGTGTGTGTGTGTGTGTTTCTGCTAAAGGCTGTCAGGCAGCGATGGCGTTTTGGTTGAGCTGCTGTTTGTGGATCTATTTCTGGGGGCATTTCAGCAGCGATAGGCATCTGGAGGAGACCAAATTAATTTCCAGGTAGAGAGAGAGAGAGAGAGGAAGTGGGGGTAGGAGGAAGAGGAGGAGGAGGAGGAGGAGGACAGACTTCATAGCCGACTGCACAAGTGCTATCAGTACACTACAGCGGCTCTGGAGAGGAAGATGATGGAGAGATGATGGAGAGAGGAGGACTGGACGAGAGAGCAAGACAGAGACTGAGCAATAGTGAGGGAGAGAAAAAGAGGTGGACATTGAAAAGAGTGAGGCGGAGAAAAGGACATAAAGGGAACAAGGACATTTAGACATTTTGTGGAGAGACTGTCCTCCTCCCAACGACATGTCTACATTCAAGAGACAGCGCCCTCTAGTGGCCGGCGCTACAGAGCGACAAAGTCCATGTAGCGAGTATGATGAGTGGCGGAAAAGTATTCATTAAAAGTACTAATGCCATAATGAAAAACTACTTTCCAGCTTTACTGAAGTGAAAGGAAAGAAGTATCAGGATGAAGAAGAGACGGGGAGAGAGAGAGAGAGAGAGAGAGAGAGAGAGGGCAGAAGCAACAAAGGAGGAAGGAAGAGGAGAAAGACACAAAGAGGAAGAATGGAAGAAAGGGAAGTGATGAGGAGAGAGAGAGGACGCGGTGGAGGAGTCACTCATCGACCTGATTGGCTCTCACCGAAGTGAACCCACCCGCAGGCTGGATAAGAGCCTCTTAAAGCCTGCAGGAGTGCTTGGTTTGCTGTCCCGGAGGAGGCAGGCGGGTGGGAACACCTGCCTGATTGCCCAAAGCTAGTGTGTGTGTGTGTGTGTGTGTGAGTTTAAGGCTGGTTGCATTTTTAAACCAGAGTGCATTTAAAAACAGTTTCAGGCCAACAGTTAGAGTAAGTAGGCTTAATAGAAAAATCTGCTGTTTGCCAAAGGTGTCAATAAAATGTCCATTTGCAATGTTTTTTTTTTGACAAACGGACAAAAAGGACAAAGAGAGCCTCGGGTTGTTTTATCACCCACAGATGCAGCATGCAGACAGAAACGAGAGGAAGAATTACTCAGTTTTAAGAAAGCGATTTAAAAAACTTCCAGGGAGGTAAATCAGTTCCAGTCTCTTGAAGTTATTACAGAGTCACAGACCTGACAATAAAGTCTCTTTTTATCTGTAAAATATTTTCTGTTGAGGACTGTTGGTTGGATAAAACAAGTTATTTCAAGACACCTTGAAATAACTTGGAGCTTGTGATGGATCTTATAAACACGAGAGTAGAGTCTTTGAGTGTGTCCTTATGGTTTTTACTGAAGGCATAAACATGAAGTCAAGTGGAGTTTTTTTGTGTGTAATTTGTACATAAATAATAAGTTTTATCTGACGTGTTCTGTGTGTCAAACACCACCTGACTTCGTCTAGAATCCGTCCTGAGAAAGACGGCCTGAGGACGAGGAGGACAGATTAAGAGGAGAAAGAGAGAGACTGAGAAAGTAAAACTGGGAGAGAAAGGAAGCCTGTGGTGGTGGTAGTGTTGGCGAACTTTCAGAAACAACAGAAAAACCACAAAGCACAAAGTTGGCTTTGTCTCCAAAACACCCCCCCTCCCTCCGTTCCTCCCCCCGTCCTCCCCAGGGGCAAAATAACACAATAAAATGTCCCATTACCCCATTCTGATGAGCGAGAGACACAGACAGAGAGAGAGAGAGAGAGAGAGAGAGGGAGGGAGGGAGGCTGGTCTGAGGTTTTGGCAGCTGCTCGGTGGTTTGGTGGTTTTTGTGGAGCAGCGAGTGTTCGAGCGGAGCCAGATCCTGACGTGTTGTTAGGAAACAGCTCGAGACGCTTAAACAGCCAGAAAAACACGAGTCCTGACGCTGACGAGTTTTGTTTCAGACGTGGAGTTTCGGTCGAGCTTCCCTCTGTGATTTCACCAGATTGGTTTTGTCCAGACATGCATGTAAACACGGTTATCAGAGAGGGAAGAAGAAAACAGTCCGCTGATGTGTCTGGAGTTTATGTCTGAGTGAAAATTGCTTTCCTTTTCAAACTGAATTTACATTTGTCTTTGGGAATAAAATGCATAGAAAATGTCTCCGGCCAGCGATCGAGTCTCGGCTGCAGCGGCAGTTTGTGCCTCGTCGTTACCAAATAACAATGTGTAAATGTCGCTCGCTGCTCCGACACTCCGGGTTTGTCCCAGATGGAGAAATGTATGAAAATGTAAATGATGCTGCACGCGGCTGAAACACTTTTCAGGGCCACAAACATGTTGTTAGTGACGTTTTCTTCATTTTACATAAACAAATGCTGCTTTTTGCTGTTTTATACCAGCAGGGTTCAAAACCTGAAGGCAGGTCTAAACTCTCGATGTCCGTCTGGTGCTTCCTCTCGTTAGTTACGGGACTTACAGTTGTGCTTCGTACGAGAAAAAACAAACAAGTAGGAGAAGAATGATGATGATGATGATGATGAAGAAAAACAGCTTTATGTTGTTCTGAAGGCCTCAGAAAGCTTCAAATGAACCTGAGGCTGATGGAGGCTGGTGGAGGCTGATGGAGGCTGGTGGAGGCTGATGGAGGCGTATGGAGGCGTATGGAGGCTGGTGGAGGCTGATGGAGGCTGATGGAGGCTGGTGGAGGCTGATGGAGGCTGGTGGAGGCTGATGGAGGCTGATGGAGGCTGGTGGAGGCTGGTGGAGGCTCTTTAGAAAACGTATTTGACGATCTGCAGCTTAAAGCACTTCATTTGTAATTTTGGGGTCAACTTTGGTTGAATTCGGTAACTATGGCGACACGTTTTGTTAACGACTGCGACAACAACCTGACTGCGTTCTTCTCCATGGCAATGGTGGCTGAGGCTCATGGGTATTGTAGTATTTGACTTTGAATTATATTTTCTTACTTTTCTTACTTCTTTCAGAGTTATGTCATTTTGTTTCTAAATCATAAAAATCAAGTGTCTCCTGTCCTTCACCCATCACCTCCTGTCCTCTCCTCTCCTCTCCTCTTTTCTCTTACCCCCCCCATCCCCCCCCCCCCCCCCCCCCCCATAGTTGCCCCCCACTCCACCCCTCTTGTAGACAGAGGACGTAATCAGCTCAGACCTGCTGACTCTGCAGCTTCCCACCTCAGGACCAATATCTACCTGTCCTTGAAAACACACACTTCAATTATACTACACTTTAGATTGGTTAAACACACACACACACACACACACACTGACATTCCCACTCTACATTACTCTTCCCCACTTTTGTATTATTTCTCTTCTCTTTCTTCTTCTTCTCTTCCTCTTTTTGTCGTTCCTCATTCTCATTCTTTTGTGATTTTCTCTCCCAATTTTTTTTTTTTTACTGCTTTTCTTTCTCTCGGCTTCTTTCTTCTTCTGTACTCGGCACACGCTCCCTCATCACATTCAGTTTTTCTGTCTCTGCCATCTCTCTCCGTCCTCTCTGGTAGTGATGTTAATGGTGTGGGAGGGATGATGGAGGGATGATGGAGGGATAGATGAGAGGACTCCAGCAGGTTGAATTCATCCGTTGTTCATAACATCGCTGCCTGTATTCTTGGTCATATCAGAAAGTGTTGCTGTGGAGCTGAAAGGCCGGTTCCTACTTGTTCATCTGTCACATGACCGTTTACTGACACCATGTGTTGCTTTATATTTAATTTTTGTTTCCATCGTGGAAAAAGGTTTGTCGATGAATATTTATAGTCATAGTTTTTGTTGACAAGACAGTTGTTGAACTCTGTATGGAAACTCTGCAGCCACAGATCGCAGCACTAAACTCACTTTGGTCTGAAATGAGAATCAGTCTTCGCAGTCGCTCGTACGTCATCTCATCATTTAAAACGGCGATGTGTTTAAAGATGTATTTAAACGTCATAAAGATCATCAATAAGCATAATAAACGTTTTTCATTTTATCTATAAATGGAAACCTCTCCTGCTGTGTGTGTGTGTGTGTGTGTGTGTGTGTCCAGCAGTTACATCAGGTGCAGTAACATGTAGATTAGCCAGATGCTCACATTGTTGCTTCAACCCCAAGAGGAATTATTGGGAAATTAATTTGTGTGTGTGTGTGTGTCCAGTTGCCAGGACAGGTGTTGTAGCATGATGCTTACACACACACACACACACACACACACACACACACACACACACACACACGTTTGATACCAGCCTGTGTGTGTTGATCATTTTCTTTATTGATGTGTGTTTTCTTAGTTGATTTTTCAGTTTTTTCATCATATGAAATAGCCGCCCCCCTCCTCCTCCTCCTCCTCCTCCTCCTCCTCCTCCTCCTCCTCCTCTTCCTCCTCCTCTCTGTCCGTCTCATCTCCTCTCCTCTGCTCTCATTACCTCCTCTCGTCTCCTCTTTGCCCCCGGTGTGGTCACCTGTTTTGCCCCTGTAGGCAGGAAGGAGACCTGAGGGTGAAGTGACTATTGATTATTCTCTGTTAGACAGGGAGGAGGGGGGAGGCGGGGGGGAGGAGGGGGAGGCGGGGGGAGGAGGGATAAGTGATGCTTTAGAGAAACGTGTGTGTTGTAGTTTATTTTGACTCGGTCTTAACTGAGTTTTTGTTTTTAATTTGTGGACAAAAAGAACAGTTTGAAAAACTTCAACCTTTATTTAAAGTGAATATTTAAAGTGATGTTTGATTCATTATCTTCTTATTTAAGTATTTATTATGAATATTTATGCATATTCATGTCATGTGTTTCACTAATAGTGTTTTATTTTGAGTTTCAAAGTTGATTCTTGACTTTGACAAAACGGTCTCTCCTTTAGGTCCATTTAGTAGCTGTTCTGCAGCTCTCAGTCGTATCACATGACCTTCATCAGCAGATTCCTCAGTTGTTGTGGAAATGTTGACATCTACATTTTCATTTTTTCTGAGCACCTCAATGACTTTCTTGTCCACGTTTAATGTTTCTGATTTTAGAAAATGTATTTTTATTTCATTCATTTTTTAATTTGATTTATTCATGTAAATAACTTCTTTCCATCATTAATATATTTTTAAATGTTTTTATTTTACTTTATTTTTATTTTACACATTCTGTCTTTCAGTCTTTCTCTATCTCTTCTTTCCTCTTGATCTCTGAGGCTCTCATCCTTTCTTCATCTTCTCGTCTGAGTCATAAACTGTGTGTGTGTGTGTGTGTGTATGTGTGTGTGTGTGTGTGTGTGTGTGTGTGTGTGTGTGTGTGTGTGTGTGAATGGCGACCCGCTGAGCGCTACATGGTGACATTTGGGGGAAGACTCGACATCATGCTGATCAGAGACGAGCGCTCTTCAAAGAGCTGTCAGACACACACACACACACACACACACACACACACACACACACACAGGTTTCAGATTATGCTGGTTCAGAGGTTGTTGGATGAATGATGTCATCGATACTGTTCATTTACACACTCTTTTTTTTTTAAACACCAGATTTATGGTTACAGTTATATACATATATGCTTTTATATGTGTGTGTGTGTGGATGGAGAAAAGGTTTATAACAAGACAAACTGAAATCTGCTTTAAATATAATAATTACTGGATATAAGTGTAGTCAGTGAAAATCATCTTCAGTCTTTCCTCCAGTAGTTTAAATCCATTTTTTTCGCCTCATTCTCAGTTTCTTTTCAGCGACTCTCTCAGTGTTTACGCCTCTGACGACACACGTTTTTGTATTTTGTTGCAGACAAGCGATGGCTGTATTTTTCACAACAATACTGTGAATGTAAAAGGACAAAAAATTGCTGCCTAACCCATTAAGTTCAAATTGGTTGTGTGTTTTTTTTGGTTAAAAGTTAAAAACAAGAAAACAGCAACAACAAACAAAAAAAAGGCAGAAGTTCATTTTTGATAAAAAGATTTTTTTTTTCCTTTTTTTCCTTTTTTCCCTCATCCTGTCCATCTGCTGATGGTAGAAAGCTCCGGAGAAAGCTTAACGGTGCCTTGAGTAGATTTAACGCTGACAGCTTTGTGGTGTTTCGGGATTTGAACCGACAGCCTTGTGGACACGAGTGTCTCCGTCACCTTCGGGCCGGTCGGCGCTGCCTCCACCCGCTGTCTTTGTTGTTGTTGCTGCTCCTCCATGATGAATCTGCTGCGTGTAATTTCATGCATGTGTCCTCTGGTTATTGATGTCTGTACTTATTCACCCACTTGACTCCTGCCCTCCACACACACACACACACACACACACACACATCCTTTGTCCTTAAATGATTTCAGCCATGCCTGCAGGAACATACAGGTATTGACATGCATATGAAAGCACACATATCGCTGCACACACACACACACACACAGTGGCGTTGTGTGTGCAGAGGCCAGAGGCAGCGCTGTGAATCCTTATTGCGTCTCTGTGACCTTATTTCAGACGCCCGGACGCCGCCTCATCGTCACATCGTGAATTCCAATAAAGTTTGAATTTATTCAAACTCTGCAGTGTTTCTGTCTTCAGTGTGTTCGTCCTGAAAGTCAGTCTCAGTCCTCTAACAAGGGAACTGTGAGTAAGACAGAGAGCAACTTCCACAGGAGTCAAACCCAAATTACAGCCAAAATGTCATGAATTTAACGTTGATTGTTGCCAACTGATGCTTCCCAACCAAACAGTTTTAGTTGCCGCAGCTTAAGCTCGTAGCTAATGACTTAAGCTACTGGTGTTAGCTAAGTGAAGAAGACTTTTCTTGTTAGCTACAGACCTAAACCCTGTAATCAAAGACGTGATTTAGACTTGACTTGTGGAACATCTTGACTAAGCCGTATGATTCCAAGCCACCATTAGACAAAACTACATGGCATTAGACCTCAAAACCCCTTTTGGAAAAATGGCCAATTGTCTTCACCTTCACCAGAAACATCCAGTAGATACACAGACGTCCCATCATGCTCAGATAAAGACAAAGGAACTGGAGGGAAATGTGGTTTGATGACTCGTTCCCATAAACAAGCAGCTTCGTGTACAGACTCTGGTCGGCTTGTCATTGTTCAGTTTGACATGAACAGATCATCATGTGAAGATGAAGTCGAACCATGAAGAGACTTTTGGTTGAAAACCTTTAGTTGGAAGTAGAAACCCGACATGATGAACAGACTTCCTGGTCTGTGTTGTTGTCAGTATTTCTGCAGAGAACATCAGATGATCCGAACTCATCTCATGAATAAAATATTAAATGTTTTGGAGCTCAAACAGAAGCTCCCTAATTTCCAGCTGATGTTTCCATTTTCTGTCTTAAAAACTGCGCTCCATGCAAGATTAAGATTCAGGATTCAACACTGGAGCAGCCTTTTCATGTGAAAAACAAAAATGTAAATTTGTCTTTGCAGTATCACCGTCACTGCCGGGTGAAAACCTTTTATCTCCCACAGAAATCTTTTCAGGAATTAAAAGAAGCAGCTTGTTGTTTGACCACCGTTTAGAATCGAGTTTGATCACTTAAACCTGAGGAACAAATTATTAAAAAGATGAAGTACAAATATTTCCAGGACAGGGCCTGTCTGACTCTGAGATATAATGCAGTGTGTGTGTGTGTGTGTGTGTGTGTGTGTGTGTGAGGTCAGTGTGGCGGGGGGAGGTGGGGAGGTGACGCTCTGAGCTCTGTAGTGGAACAAATTGAAAGCCAAGCTAGTATCAATCACTGTGAAGCCATACTTAATTGTCCCAGACACACACACACACACGCACGCACGCACACACACACACACACACGCACGCACGCACGCACGCACACACACACACACGCACGCACGCACGCACACACACACACACACACACACACACACACACACACACGCGCACACACGCACACACACACACACACACACACAGGAAAAAAAACAGTTTGGTAATGAATTCTTTAACACTGTTCATCAGTGGACGAAGAGAAGACCAGAAATGCGAGAGAGAAGAAGAAACAGTTGACAGAAGAACAGATGTTCTTTGCTAACACACCAAATCTGCACACAGGATTAATATTATTATTATTATTATTATTATTATTATCAATATTCCACGCTCTTCGGTCATCATCAGTCCAGACGTCAATTTGAGCCAAATTACAGGAGGAGCTGCTTGTTTTGTATTTGGTATAAAAGGAGCTGCAGTTCGTCAATCGACTCAAATCAAATTTGCTGCAGAACAGAGAAAAAAATATTCTTATCAAAACATCTCATGTTCAAGTACTATCAGTCCCTCACACACCGTCCTGCTGCCCCAAACACTCACTAGAGCTCCACATGTGGATTCATCCGCCGCTGAAAATAGTCCCCAACAGATGCAGTTTGAGGGAATGACTGAGCCTTTTAAACATGAAGCTTCATGTTATGTATATAGTGTTCGTAAAGATTGACGTCTTCAGCAGGAACCAATGGGCTGAGAGCTGAGAGCCACAGACAGGAAGTCAGGACAGTGTTGAGAGACGGACTGACAGGTTGTTGGTTTTGAAAAGAAAAAAAGAAAAATATAGAAGAATGCCAGTGTTATCCTTAAAAAGCACGTATATAGACACCAGAACATAAGGACAAAGGAAGAGAATAACATGAAAAATAAAACACTGACTGCTGATGCAGACGTTCTGTAAATTGCGGCCTGTCACTCCTGATGACACCTTTTCTCTTCCTCCATGTGTTCGTCTCCTTTGTCTCTCTCTCTTTTTGTTCACCTCTCCGTCCTCCACGTACTCTCTCTCTCTCTCTCTGTTTACTGCCAGCATATGGTTTTCTGCGTTCGGCCAAATTAAAGGAAGATTCCATTAATTTTTCAGCGTGGCTCCTCCGCCCGTCGAGGTGAATTTGCATTTCTATCTCGCAGCTTAGCGGACGCTCGTTAAAAACAGAAATGCTGAAATTGTAAATTGCAGAAAGTTCTTTTTTTTTCTTCAGAAAATCAAAGTGCAGTCACTCACATTTTTTTTCACTTCTCAACCCACACACACACACACACACACACACGCCTGCAAATACTTCTGAAACTTCTGTGCACACCAACCAACATATGCATCTTACACACCTCACACCATCCCTGTGTGTGTGTGTGTGCGTGCGCACTCCCTCCACGTGCACGCGCGTCCCTATAGGTGTGTATGTTGTTGTTAATTGGAGTGTGAGGTCCATGACAGCTATCAGCGGCTCATTCACTACATTAATGAGAATGATAGCAGCTTTAAAAAGACTGTTCCACACTCTGACCAAACTCATTAACACCGGCTCGCATTTAAATACACTCTTCTTCTTCTTCTTCTTCTTCTCCTCTTCCTCCCTCCCTTGCTCTCTCACTCTTCTCTCTTTTTGCCTTCCTCCATCTTTCTGTCTGTTTCTTGTTCAATCCCCTTTTCCTGCTGACTTCCACCTCCTGTTCTTTCACACTCTCTCTTCGTCTTTCCCGTCTCATCTTCCTTTCATCTCTCAGCCTTTAATATTTTCTCTTTTGCTATTTGTTCCTTGACTGAAATGCCCCCCCCCCCGCTCTTTTCTTAATTCCTTCTGTTTTCTTTTTGCCAGGTTTCCTTCTTTGTCTTTCTTTCTGATGCCGATACTTCGTCCCAGAGTATCTGCAGCCTGCCGAGTACCGAGTATCGATCTTATACCTCTGCTCAAGTTTTAAATTTAAAGGCAAGGCAAGTTTACGTGTATAGCACCTTTCAACAATCAGAGCAAGTGCTTTACATAAGACATAAGAAGTGCAATATAAAAAACAATATACATTTAAATAGGACACAACAGAATATAAAAATATATGTCAAAATGATTCATGAACATAGAACTGAAGATTTTATTTTGTAAGTTTCTGCTGAAGAAGAGCCAATCAGACCTCTGCAGCCTGAACCTCACACCGAAAACACTGCAGTCTGTATCACACTGTATATTAACTCAGTGTGTGTGTGTGTGTGTGTGTTGCTGTGGCCAGAGGCAGTCTGAGCTGTGGAGTGTGAAGGTGGTGATGGACTGATCCACTTCCTGCAGCACTACATCACACACACACACACACACACACACACACGCAGCATGTTGCTGTAAAATAAAAGGTGGCTGTAAATGAGCGGTTGATGTTGAGGAAGTGTTTCTTTCTGTTGTTTTATGAAAAATGTTGACAGTAAAAAGAAAATCAAGAAGGTCAGTGTTTCAGATGGTGAATGAGAGCTCAGTTTAGTGTTCTCAAGTTCACAAATGATCAATTCAAGCGATCAAAATCGGAATCTTATACACGGAAATTAGTAAGAAACATAAAAATGGAAAGAAAGTGTATTAAGTCTGGTGCGTGTCTCCAGAATACCACGAAAATATTGTGAATAAAATCTCCCCTCACTGATTTTCATCTCTAGACTTCGACTTTTCTTCTTCTGTTCAGAAAATATTCTTCCTGATGAAAGTCGTGAATATTTCTGATTCAGTGCCAGCTCAAACACAGAGGGGTTAAGACTGTGTGTGTGTGTGTGTGTGTGTGTCAATATTTGGACAGTTACCATGCAGCTCACCAGATGAACCAGGCATCTGCTTCTTGGCAAGACTTGGAGAGAGTGACAGTGTGTGTGTGTGTGTGTGTGTGTGTGTGTGTGTTTGCACTGCAGCATACTTGTTTTCTTCACATGTGCTCACCATCCAGTTTCATTTGGAAACAAAAGACTGATGCATTAAGTTGGATTTCCTCTTTCTAAACTCTCTCTCTTTCATTATACTTTAAGGTCTCTCTCTCTTCCCTTCTTCCTTTCTCCTTCCTGCAGTTTTTTACTTCAGTTTTTGTGCTAAATGTCTCTTTTATTGTTTTTGTATTACAGCTGAAGTGAAGTCTGAATGAAGGAAATATAAACTATAATGATACAACAGCTATTGTGAATATCTTCACACTTTTCAAAAGAGGATGAAATCTTGCGTAAACAGCGTCTAAGCCTTGAGCTTCTGACTTTTCCCATGGCAACTGTTGACGGACAGCGGAGAGTCGCCGTTGCTAGGAGACACGCTGTTAACGTCTGTGGCGGTCTGGAGACTCCATATAGTCCACACAGCATTACCTATAAACCACGAGTGATTTAGTCTCTTTATATTGGGCCTCTGCGAGGACCCATCACGCTGATGACTCATCAAGTGGAGGCTAGTTAGCCTAGCTTGCTAACTTCAGCCCTGATGCTCACTAGACGTTGTTATTTCAACACCTGCTGAGTCATCAGCAGCTCCTGCACACTCTGTTCATCCAGATCCAGAAAATATTGGTTTCTGAGTACAAACGATTTAGATCTCAGTTGGATGTTTTAACTTCCTTTTTCTTAATTGATTCGTTCTTTCTTTCTTTCTCTTTCTTTCTCTTTCAGTCTTGGCCCGACATCGCTCCTTCATACACATGCTCTGTTTTCATTTTTCTGTCTCCCCTTCCTCTCCTCCTCCTCCTCCTCCTCCTCCTGTCAGTATCTGCTCAGCATTACTCAACTCAACAAGAATAATCCTCTTCTTTAAAATAAAGTAAAACTATCAAATGAAATAAAATCATAAAATAAGATGTAAGAGGGTTAAGGCGGATCTCGACGCTATATAATCCGCTCCTCACATGACTTCAAAGGAGGCGGCGAGGAGCGCCGGGCCTCCTCCTGTTTACCATATCAAGGCTCTGCTGCTGCTGAGGAGGAGGAGGAGGAGGAGGAGGAGGAAAAGCCCGCAGAGCTAAAGGGGCTGGAATTGAAACACAGCGATGAGTTTGTTAAGTTGTGACGCTCATTAGGAGGAGGGGAACTGGGGGGGTTACACTCATTTTCTCCTCCTCCCTTCATCCTTCCCTCCTCCTCCTCCTCGCCTCATCTCGGCTCTTCTCCCCAGAGTTGCTTCTCTCTCAGATTCTGCTGAGCTCCTCGACTGGATCTTGTTTTTTGCCTCCATGATCTCTCATTCCTCCTCCCTCCTCTTCATCCCTCTCTCCCTCTCGGTGTCTCAGCAGTGTCTTTGCTGTAATGATGAATGGTGTTTAGGGTCACACACACACACACACACACACACACACACACACTCTCATAATGTGGACACACACACACACTGTATAGCTGGTTGCCTCAGTGTGATGGATAGTTGAGATCGTTGCAGAGATGGGGGGGGGGGCTGTCCTCTCTCCCTCCTCATCCTTCGCTCTTCCTCTGTTGTCCAAATGTCTTTGTTTTCTTAAAAAAGGGGGAAGTGATCAACTGCACAGCTGAGGTTAGTGATTAATTAGAAAATCTGAATCCCACCAAATTAGGTTCAATTTTCAACAATTTTAAGTAATATTACAAATACCTGAATATTTAGCACGTCCCAGCTGCCACAGGTGAAGAGAAATACTACGATTTGCACGGTTTGACGTGTTTTAGGATGAATCAGGTGACGATTCCTGTGAGGATGCTGCATGATGGCAGCGTGTATACGACATGTTGGATATGTGAAGCGGATGTATGATCTGTGTCGTGTTGACTGTTATTGTTCAGTTAACAGTATTGTGGCTGTGAGATGTTGTTAAACTAACGTCTCTCTGGAGGAGCTTTGTTGAGTCGGAGGAAATGATGCTGTCGAGTTGCATTATGGGAAGTGTAGGATCCAGTGGTCTTGGAGCTACTAAACTTACTAACTTATTAAATCACTGGAGTAAGTTGATTGTTGACATGCGACAGACACGTCTTTCAAAGTGGATATTGATTGAAGCATTTATAGAAAAGGACTTTCATCCTCTTCCATGTTTCTTCTTTTGTTTTGTCAATAATGCTTTTTTTTTTCTTCACACGTCAATCTGAATTCACTTACAGGAACTTTCCAGAAAGTGTGTTTTTAGCAGGTGCTGTACATCGACACACACACACACACACACACACACACACACACACACACACACACACACACACACACACTCTGGACCCCATTCGGTGCACGTCACTGAGACACAAAGAAAAGGGGAGAGAGGAGAGAAAGCAACCAGAAAAGAACGAAGGAATTTAAAATGTGCAGAGAGAGAGAGAGAGAGAGAGAGAGAGAGGGCGAGAGACAATGGGACAGAGCAGCAGGAATATAACAAACAGGAAGAGAGAGAGAGAGAGTCTGAGATATTTGATCAGCTTCTCTTGTCAATTTTTAATTCTTAATAACTTATTGAAACAGCCTCTGGTGTCTGCGATCAATACTGCTGCTCATTGTGCAGGCTGAGAGAACAAGTGTGTGTGTGTGTGTGTGTGTGTGTGTGTGTGTTGGAGGTTCAGACTGATTTTGTGATGAGCATTAAGCAAATATATAAATAAAAGTGTTGCCTCAGACTCTGAACGTATTTTGTCAGTGTGGAGCGAGTGGACTGTTTTCCATGTTCCTCGTTAGATGAGGGACACAGTTTTGAAAATTAGAAAATGCATTAAAATTTCATTTCAACTGAATAAAGTGATTTTTAAAAAACATCTTTATTGGCTGCTGCATTGCAGAGAGCGAGAGGAAGCATGGGGAAACGAAAGACAAATACATACACGTAGAATAACCTGAAATTAACAATAATATATTTATAATATTTGCAATAAACAAAAAACAAACTCAAATAAAATTTGAAAAAAGCAGAAAATGGAGTAAAGAAATATTATAAGAAGTAAATGCAGATAAATGAAGAATACATTTGTAAATAGAATAAAATTACAAAAACTGCAATAAAATAAAATATTGGATACTTTAACAAATGAATGAAAAGTAAAAGGTAGATTAAATGATGATAAAATAAAATATAATGTTGAATAGATTTGGAGAAGAAAATAAGATTACAGGAATAAACTGAAGGGAGAGGAAACTATGGAGGTTTATGGTCTCACTGGATTCTCAATTTAAGAGACAGTGTGTGTGTGTGTGTGTGTGTGTGTGTGTGTGTTGGCATCTGTCACATTGTGTACTGAGGCCATGAATGTTCATTCCCCCTACACACACACACACACACACACACACACACACACACACACACTCCTGTTTCCCTTCTCTCATTCTTTTTCAATTACTCTCTCCCGTTCGTTCTTTCTCTCTCTCTCTCCTTCCTTCAGGGCTTTGTATATATGGGTCAATGGAACACACACACACACACACACACACACACACACACACACACACACACACACACACACACACACACTCTCCGCCCCCCAGCGTGTGATGGCGGCGTGGTAAATTAAATGTAGAGCTATATGTTGCCACCATCCAGATGACAAATGACGTGTGGTAATCGTCTTAGCTCTGATAGCGGCAGTAGCCCCTGGCAACGCCACACACACACACACACACACACACACACACACACACACACCTCTCTGTCAGTGTGTTTGTTTTGTTTGACTGCATTTGTCCTCTATTGTATGAGCATCCACGAACATACGCCTGTCTGCATTCATCTGTGTGTGTGTGTGTGTGTGTGTGTGCACCTGTGTGTGTGTGTGTGTGTGTGTATGTGTGTGTCACTTGTGCTGTTTCGTGTGTTCATAGTGTTTGTCTTGTTTCGTGTAGGTCGTGTGTGTGTCTTTGTGTTTGTGTTGACATACACCTCGTGTGTGTTTGCGTGTGAGCTGTTTTTCACATTATCATGTGAAGTGTTTCCTCGTCTGCATGTGTGCACCTGTGTGTGTGTGTGCACCTGTGTGTGTGTGTGCACCTGTGTGTGTGTGTGTGTGTGTGTGTGTGTGTGTGTGTGCGTGCCCTCTGTTGGAAGGTGTAATAGCCGGCAGTCAGAGCGGCTGCAGCAGGAAAACAGGCCTCCAGCAGCAGATAAGAGCTTCCTCCAACTTTCCTCCGATAAAGACGACTCCTGTTTATTTACATTTAAATAACACTCGTCCTCTCTCTCATCCGTCCATCTATCATCCTCCTCTTCCCTCTCTCCTCTGACAGCTGCTGTCTCCTTTCTTCATCCACTGCCTCTCCATCTCTTCCGCCTTTCGTCCTCGCCGTTTATTTCATCGTTGCTTTACGCTTCACATCCTTTTAGTTTTTCTCTGAACTGTCAGTGACGTGTCCGTACATTCATTTGTGAAGTGGAAGTGTCGGTGAATCGCATCTGTTGTGAAGTGTCACGTGAGGAAAAGTGAAATAGCAAATGAAGTCAAATGAAGTGTAAGTACAGTAAAATATGAGTAAACTGAAAAGTGTAGGGAAAGAAGTGAAATGTCACTGAATTGAAGTGTTTTGTGAAGTGTCATGAAGCGTCGTTGTAGTGAGGTTTCAGTGAAGGGAAAGTTTTAATGAAGTGTGAGTGAGTTAAAGCGTCAATGAAGTGAAGTGTAAGAGGGCTGAAGCGTCAGTGAAGAGAGGTTTCAGTTATGTGACGAGTCCGTTAAACGAAGTGTAAGTGACTGAACGGTAGTTAGTGAGGTAAAAGAACGCGACCAACGATTCAACCTGAGCTGAGAGCTGAACGACAGAGAAGTGAGGAGCCAAAAATGTAATCAAGAGAGAAGAGTGTGAGCGGTGAAGGAGAAGAGAGTGAGGTGGGGGGGGGGGGGGGGGGGAGATTACTGATAGTGAGAGACGAGTGGTAGAACGAGGTAGACGGACATATAGAAAGAGAGAGTCTGTCTAGTGTCAAATGAAGAGATAAGAAACTAACCCTCCCTCCATCCCTCCATCTCTCTGTTTCGCTCCACAGAGAAAATGAGTGGGAATTCCACTGGGAGGCCTTAATCCATATTCTCTCACTCTTTTTCTTCCCTGTCTGTTTCTATCTCGCTCGTCCTCCCTGTCAGAGTGAATCTCTCTCTCTCTGCTGGCTGGATGTAATTATCTGCTGTCACACTCACTGGTCAAACTGGAGAAATGAACTCTCACTTACTGGTTAAACTTAAAGTCACTGGTGCACCGCTGGGTCTAGAATCTGGTATCGTCCTCCTGAAGATGATGATGATGATGATGATTTAATGTCTGACTTCTGGTTGGATGATTTAAAATGAATTGGGTTTTGTTTTAGAAAGGTAGTGTTTGTGTTGTTACTTTATTGTCTGAAATGTGTTATAATATAACAATAAAATATTGATTTCAGAGTGAATAAGTCCACCAGCTGAAGTTTAGTGTACTGGTCAAACCAGAGCAGCTGAATGCAAAGCTACTGGTTAAACTGGAATAGTTAGATAAACCAGCGCTGAGGGTCCGACCAGGGGCCTTTGTCGCACATCATCCTCCATCTCTCTCTTTCCCCTCATTTCCCTTCACAGTGTCTAATATTCAATAAGAACTTGAACAAAAAGACAAACCAGTGAGGTCGAATTGAAACTTGTTGGACAAACTGGAGCGTCTGAATCAAAAGTGACTGGTTCAAATGGGCTCAGTGGTTGAACTGAAGTGGCAGCGAGACTTTCCATCTCTCAGCGCCTCTGGCATTTCCTCCAGAGGGCCTGGCTCAGTGTGTGTGTGTGTGTGTGTGCGTGTGTGTGCGTGTGTGTGTGTGTGTGTGTGCGTGTGTGTGTGTGTGTGTGTGTGTGTGTGTGTGTGTGTGCACTGCTGGCAGGGACATCAGAGCAGAGCTGGGCATGCATCCCCTCTCTGTCACCCAGTTTATAAAGCAGCACAGAACAGTATAAACCAGTCTGTGTGTTATTAATGGGCTAACGTACCTTTTACTGTAAATGATGAATAATGGCTGCTGCTGTGGAGGTACAGTGGAGAGGAGGGAGAGCTGCAGGATCAGCGCACTTTAAAGAGGAAAAATCGCTGGAATAAAAGTATTATTCAAATGCTTTTATCACAAGCTACAATGCCAGGAGGTTTTATCTGCACTCCTGTACATTAAGAAAATAAAGTTAAATACAAACGGGACACAGACAGATGACCAGTTGGTTCTAATATTTGCTGATGTGGTTTCAACAAATCGTGCTGTATTCACGTGCTGCTGGGACAAAGTTGGCTGTTGTGTTCATGTCACTGTAGGAAAATAAAAACTTGCGTCCTGTTTCACCAAAAACATGCAAGCTCCAATTTGCAACGTGAGATCATTTCCTCTCACTCACTCTGACACATTTCTACAACCAAAACAAACACCACACTCGCGACGCAAGCATTAGCATGCGAACGCCTCGGAGGACTCAGTCCAGACTGAAATACAAAACAAAATAATTCAACAATTTTCAGATGGAGGATTCGTAATAACTTCCCCGACCTTTCTATCATTGGCACCATCATCTCGTGACAGATGACCTTCCCTTCAGCCTCATCTGGAATATTTTTGTTTACTGCAAATTAGCAAACGTTAGCTTGCTTACACCCTACAATCAGTGAACAACAGTTGAAATAAAGAGTCAACAAACAAAAGTTGATCCGTCTGCGCAGAAATCCTTTGCAGCACCTCTGGCTACAGTGCCGGATGTCACAGGGTTTGATGTCAAAATGGTACCAAACCTGGCAACCTCGCTGCATACAGCCACTGTTCGGGGCTGTGGTCCTTCAAGACGTTTGACATGTTTGTGTTAAGACGCTTGTTAATAAGGCAGCTTTACAGGCTCCACAGACAGATCAGGTATTTTCTAATACAGCTGTTTCTGTCTGGTGCTGATGATTCAACCAGGAGAGTTACATGTTCATCATGAGGAGCTCCAGCTGTCAGTCAGCTCACATCCTCCATGGGAAAATGAGTGAGGCCCGCACTAACACTTCCCTCTTCTATAGCATAGCCGCTCTATAGAGAGACAGAGTGAATACTGCCGGCCTGTAGGTCTGTTAGTGCTGAGAGAGAGAGACCAGCACATTCACCCAAGCTAACCTCTCTCTCTCTCTCTCTCTCTCTGTAGATTAAAGGAACAAAGCAGACAGCGTCTCTCTAGAGAGCGGGCCACTTCAGGGCCGGCCCCCCTGGCCATTTTAACACACACACACACACACACACACACACACACACACACACACTCTCCCCCCGTCTCACACTGAGCAGTGACTCCTGAGCAGAGGAATTCCCATGCTGTCATGGGAAAAACCGTCACCGGTCTGTTCTGTGTGTGTCCCTGTGATCCTCTGTGTGTGTGTGTGTGTGTGTGTGTTCTTGTATCCTGGTGAGAAAGTGAGTGCTGTGTGTCCGGCAGGAATCTCTTTACAGTGTTGGGCTCATTGGGCTTATTTTCGGAGGGGGGGGGGGGGAGCTCTGCAGGAACATGATGTTTTCTGTGGATGAGAGAATTTGTTTGGGTGCACGACATGTTTCCCTGTTGTGGTTCAATTAGTATTTCTTTATTTCGGTTGTTTCGTCCATCATTCCTAGTGCTTATTTTCTTTTCTTCTATTAGTTAATTGTCAAATAAAAGCCCAGTTTTGTAAACACACCCCTGATTGGTTGACGTGTCTCTGATCACATAGCAAGCTTGCAAGGTAGCTTTCACCAAAAATGAACACAAATACATTTAAATAAATTGAACTTTGAGCATTTACACCAACGATGATGCAGTTGTGAGTCCTGATGGGCATGCTCAGTGACGTCTGCCTGACGCCGAGCTGCAGGAGCACACTGGCCATGTTTACTGTACAGGGATATGTCACCATGTCCTATATCGTCAGCTCTCGTGAAAAGCAGCAACTTTAGTGCGTTAGCTCCCCGGTGTTACAGAGTTTGTACAGTATTTGCTGTCCATGTATCTGTGTAGACTCGTTGGCTCAACGGCGCCCTCTCAGAGGTGGTAGATAAATGCCACCGGCAGTTAGGAAGCGTTGCCAGTTCATGAGAGACGACCACTGTGTACTAATGTTGTGTATTAATGTCTGAATGTCCATCGTATGAACACGTGTGCACTGTGACAAGAGTTACGAATACTTTTTAAATGCTAAAATGTTTGAATAATGGCATAATGCATTCTCTAAGCTAGCTAGCCTCCGTGCTAAAATAACTTGCTGTTCTTTTGTAGCTTTTCTTTTTGTGCGAGCTGCCTGTAGTGAGCTGTACTGTATGACTGAGCAGCACGTATCCTCTTCCTGTTCAGATAATAAAAAGAGCTGAGCGCGGTGATAGCGGCTACTGTACCCGACACGTTCAGTGTGTTTTATGGGGGCCAATTAACGTGGCCGATGTCTGTTGCATAATTCTTTATTCTTCTTATTGTCAACAAATCCCATGAAAATACTAAAATCAACAATGTGTTAGAAATAGTGCATTTGATGGGGATTAATTTCAGCGGCGGATGAATGCACATTTGGTGCGGCAGGACGGTGTATGTAGGATTGAGAGGAAGGAGATATATCAGGCTGTGACGCTCACACAGTATTTGTTAGTGGAAACATTCTGCAGGTTTGAACGTATGAAATGATAAAATAACATCAGTGTTATCCTTTGAAAATGTGCAATCAACAGTTTTTTATTCATCTTTTCTTTGACAGTTTGAAAAACCTCTATGGAACTGAGAGTGGCATTCAACACACACACACACACACCTCACCCCACCGTCCCCGCCCCTCGAGGCACCCACTTGTCCTCTGTCTCTTTGTCCTTTAGGCATCTAATTGGGTGCCTGTTTAGAAAAGGAAAGGTGTTAAGTAGGGGGAATTCCCATAATGCTCTTTTATTGGGAGAGGGGACAATGGGGACTAATTGGTTCCTATTAGCAGATAGAAGAGAGAGAGGGGGACACTTAAGGCATTTAGAGGGAAGAGCAGCATTATGGGTAGATGGTGTAAGAGTGTGTGTGTGTGAGAGAGCAGTGTACGGTGTCGGCTGTGTTGTGGGAATGACGAAACAAGATGTGAGTGTTTTTGTATCGTCTGTTTTCTTGTGGGAATGACTGAAGCAAGCTGTGTGTGTGTGTGTGTGTGTGTGTGTGTGTGTGTTGTGGGAATGACAGGCGACTCTAAATATGTGTGTGAGTGTGCGTGCATTGTTTATATTATTAGCTGGTTTTTGGAACAAGAAATTAGGTGTGTATGTTCACTCACAAGTTTTGGGAATGACCTCAAGATGTGTGTGTGTGTGTGTGTGTGTGTGTGTGTGTGCATATTGTTTATGTTATTGGGCAATCACAGAAATAACCTTGTGCGTGTGTTTGTGCTATGTATTTATTACTTTGTGAGGACAATAACTTGTTAACAGTCGCATTGTGGGGACTCACTTTCAATATGGGGACATTTATTAGAAGGTGAAGACTTGCTTTTGGGGTCACTGTTAATAAAATTCAAGGTCGGTACAAAGTCGTACAAGTAGCCAGTGGTAGCATCAGTGTGTGTGTGTGTGTGTGTG
This sequence comes from Enoplosus armatus, assembly GCF_043641665.1. Lineage (NCBI taxonomy): Eukaryota > Metazoa > Chordata > Actinopteri > Centrarchiformes > Enoplosidae > Enoplosus > Enoplosus armatus. The sequence goes on from NC_092194.1 coordinate 21,693,910, forward strand.
TGTGTGTGTGTGTGTGGTAATCTGTCCCAGACATCGAGGCTCAGTATGTGAGGATGAAGAAAAGAAACAAAAGAATGAAATCAAAACTAAAAGATGACAACTGAACTAACTAGTTCAAGTCTGGCTACCTCTCTACATTCTCCAGTAATATTTATCAATGTTGACTTGAATGAAATGTTCTCCATAAATGAAACCAGCTGAGTACAGAACAGTGTTATTGTCACGATGTGTGTTGAGCTGTTCGTGTCATGTTGAGGATGAATCACTGCGCTGCGTTCGATGTCATCTGGTTTGGTGCACGTCTGTGTTCCTTTGCACGTTACCGCAAACTTTTCAGTTGTTAACTCAAAAACTGTTCGACTCTTCTTCAGTACAACACGCTTTATTCACCAAATGCTTTCGACTACTTCCCCTAAAATCATTTGGTGAATAAAGCGTGTTGTTCTGGAGAAGAGATGATTGACATGTTTTCATTTCGATGGCCGTGATCTCAACCACTGGTTAGCTGGTTAGTGGATGTTAACACGATCAAACATCTCTGTGACCTACAACTTCATCATAATCCGGACATGACTACGACTATTTTCGACAGAGACATGAAGGTTTTGTATCTTTTCTTTATTGATAAAATGACCTGAATATGATTTCTACAAACAAAACTCATAATGTGTGAGTGTTCGACGTGTAGCTGCGTGTGTGTTGAACATGCTCGTGTCAAAGTTCGGTGTATTTCAGTCCCTTTATTTCCTCCACACACATTTTTCTTGTCGTCTCTGTGATATTTTGCAGCCACTCTTCTGTCTTGCTGCCTGGGCCTCCACATTAGGCCAATTTAATTAGAAGCCTTTCAACAGAACTAATTAGGCAGCTACGCTAGCCCGGCTGAGTGAGGGGCGAGGGGAGGCGATTGAAGTTCTGCTACCCAAGGAGAGCATTGTTTAACGGTTTGATTCCCACTTTTCTTATTTTTTAATGCAAAACAGGCTAATGGAATTTGAGGGAGCTGGTTTGCTTGAAAAGACGTTGGGAGTAATGGCTGCTGAAGAACCGTCTCACAAGGCTCCATTTGAATTCCTTCGTTTTTAATTAAGAAGCTCGGCGACTCGACTGATCGTCCTCTGCGATAGTCTTATATGGTAAAGATATTTCAGCTGTTCGGTTGGCTTCTACTCAGGAGAGAGTGTTGGGCGATGATGAGATGTCAGGGACATTTACCAAAAAACATGATCTGGTGTAACTATGTACTTGTGCTGTTTTGGATGAGCGCCTAATAGGAAAGTTGGCTCAGATGTAAGTTGACAGCTGGGTGGTTCAGAGCAGGTGTGTCACTGGAATGGTAAGAGTTTTATTCTTTACATGCTTCTGCTTTTTAGCTGCATTAGCGAGGCTCTACAAAGAGACAATATCAGTCTGTCTGTCGGTCCAAAATCTCCACAACTCGTGGATGGATCAAAGCCTCAGAATGCTTTTCAGATGGTCCAACAGCGGCCTGTCTTACGGTGGTAATGGGGGGCTGCATCCTACACATTTGTGTCTCCCAGGAGAGACTTTCTGAAAGAGAGCACCAACAGAACTGTTGGAGAGAGATCAGGGAGGAAGTGGGATGCAGCCAGGACGAGGCTGTGATGACACTGGCAGGCGTTTCACCCTGTGACCAATCAGATAAGGTAGAAACCGTAGACTGAAGCCAAATCACCTCGATCGCCCCCAGCTGTGACCATCCAGGAGAGTTTGGCCTCATACTGACGATTACTTTGGTGTTCGCCTTTAATTTGTTTTTCCCTTTAATTTGTCTACTGTCTGTCTAAAGCTATTGCAAGTTTTATACATATTGTCAGAGAGGTTTTAATTCCCCCGCCTCAAGGAGAAACAACATCAAGTGGGTAGTTCAGGGACCCTGGGAAGAAAAGAGCTTCTGCCTGTTCAGAAAGCTTGATTTTGTTTCAGCAGCCACAGAAGTAAAGTGACACTCGTGGTGTTGCTGATTCCACCGTTCTACCAAGGTTCTTGAATCGCAGACCCACCATAAAACTACTGCTACTGCTAAACCAGGAAATTGCACTTGATGTTTGTGAGTGTTCATTGACATGATCTGCTGGTTACTTGTTGCTGTAGTTAACACATTCCTCCATTTATATTCACCCAGCCGCAGCTCTCGCTTTTAGCCTCATGTAGTCTTTAACATTTCAGAGAGAGAACACAGTCGAAAACATAATGTAACGTAATCATTTGGTGGGAGACACGTGCGCACACACACACACACACACACACACACACACAGTAATAGACATGCACACACTTCTAGCTTGTTGCTGTTGCTGTAATTCTACTTGTGCCACCTCACCTCTCAATAACAAGCTTGTTTCTCCTCACACACACACACACACACACACACACACACACACAGACACACACACACACACACACACACAGGTTGCTGTGATTAGTTTTGGCAGCACAAGGCCATCCAGCGCTCTCAGATATAACTGCTTCTCTTTGATAAACATGAGAGCTCAGACACACCTACAGCTACCATCTGACTGAGAATCTCACACACACACACACACACACACACACACTTCAACTGAAGCTATGCACACACACACACACACACACACCCGCGTGCCCGAGCCTTCGGTCAGCGTACAATATCTCAGAGTTTGTGAAGCCTGGAGAATATTTGATATGTAGATAAGTCTTAAAAAGGGTGAGATTTGCATATTGGGCTCCTGTTGCACACGGCTCACAGCCACATGTGGTAGGTACATTTTTAATCAGTGAGCGGAGAAAAAATTAATTTGTTTTTGGTGGGAGGAGGAAGAGGAGGAGGAGGAGAGACGATGCTCCTCTCCGTTCCATTAGCAGCATTTTGTCAAAACAGTTCAGACAGGCTGTGAAACTGACTGTGTCTTTTATATATGATCTCTACGCTGTAAGCAAGTGTGTGTGTGTGTGTGTGTGTGTGTGTGTGTGCTCTACAAGCAGTACAAAGCATATTACTTTCCTGCCGCAAGTATTTATAAAATGAAACCTTTTCAACTAAATGTGTTTTGTCGCGTCATTAAAACGACACCTTGTTGTTTCGAGAAAAGATGAGATTTTTTCATTTAAGTAAATCGTTTTTACACGTTTCATGTTGTTGTTTTTATTTCTTGGTTCCCGGTTGTGTCTGTATATTCTTCTATAACCCTGTTTGCAATTCAGGTCTGGTCTTTGTGTTGTTTATTTTATTGGCATTGGTATTACAGTTTGTTTTGTCTGGGAGCCACTTTTTCAACTTTGGGAAGTGGTCTCGAAATTGACTTTGTGATTGTCGATTGTCTCCGTCTGTCTAGTTGTGATTCAACGTTTCATAAAACTTATTTCATCCTTCGTATTTTTGTTCTGGTTCTTCAACACATAGGCTGTATTGTGACAGTTGTGGAGGTCAGTCAGGCGTCTAGATAATAAAACACTGAAATCAAAAATCACAAAATCTGGATCCAGAGTCAGCAAACTGTCTTTGGGTTCGTACTAAATAATAATAAGTTGAGTATAATTAGTACATTTTTCAGTATTTAGCCTAAAGACAATTGATCTGAACAGCGCCTGTAACATGCTGTGTTATTCTTCATATTTTCACTTTAACTTTCACTTTTTTTATTTGTAATTAAATGTTATTCTTTGTGATAAGATAATACACGAGTGGGATATTTAAAAATACTCTATAACATTCAGATATAATCATGGCATTCACTGTGTCTTTAATGATGGCTACATGCTAAGCTAGTGGAAATACAAACTCACATAAACCATACAACACATGACAGAGTTCAGAAGTCGTTTTCTCTCGTTAACTGATATCACACGACTTCTGAATGATCTCTTACTGCTTAACATCGTGTTTCATCCCGATGTACATCACAGTCAAAGATTCAGGTTAAATCAATGAATCCTTCCTCCCCGTTCAAACCGAGTTGAAGGTAAATGAACCTCGTTGCTTTCAGCGAGATAAAACTCCTCGCTCTGCTTCCATCTGTCTGTCTCTGAGTAGCTGCAGCTTCCAGCAGCGGAGCCGCTCTTCTCTTTATTACAGCTGACAGTTTGTTTATGTCTGGTTTGAAGCGTTTATTTTTACAGCGTTTTACAGCTTCCCTCGGTCTCCTCGGCTCACTTCTCTGACCTCGAGCTGACTGCTGCTTGTTTAGACATTAAACAGATTCAGACCCTCGGTGCTGTTACAGCAGCGGCAGCGAGCAGGGCTGGGAATCATCTGGAAAATTACCATACAAGCCTTGATACCAGCACATTTAAAGTGACACTGATATCAAAGCACAGCTTCATTTGAATATCAGTCATGCGACTGGAGGTAACTGATCTGAAGGTGCATCGTAGTGACCCAAAATAATATCCACGACGTCGCCGTTAACTACAGAACGATACAAATGAGAAAAACAATCACTGTAGAGTCAAAGTGATCCTTTTAGCTTAATTAGTTTTATGTATGTATTTACTCACAAAATCCAACCTACAGCACCAAAGACCTGCGGGACAAAAGTTCCCAGGAGTCTAGTGATCACTAGAGTTTGATTTCTGATCTGTTAGTTATATAAATATCATCATTACATTGATCCATTGAAAAGAAAAGTGAGGTCAGAGGTCAGTGTTCAGGTGGTGATTCAGTCGTGTTCAAAGACTGCAGCCTGCAGCTGAAGGACGTCCTCTCTGCTCTCTCAACACGCCGCCCTCCTCCCACTTAGTAACTTCCAGCTGAACAAAATCTAAAGTTATTATTATCGTTCAATGAAGCGGGGACACTGTGGGGACTTTAACTCCCTCCTTCCCCTTTAAAAAACGACAGATCGAGGCAGAAGATCTTAAAGGCACCGTGAGTGTTGGCTGCGTTCCCCACCGCTGCAAGGCAAACTCTCCACCTGGTGAGTCTGCAGCAGCACCTCCATACGAGTGTGTGTGTGTGTGTGTGTGTGTGTGTTCAGAAGTATAGATTAATTGCACAAAAGCACTTCTGGACTGATGTCAACTTGTGTATTTCCGTGTGTGTGAATTGCAGAGAAACTGCGAGAGAGAGAATGAATGTGTGCAGCCGTTTGAAGCCTCTCTGGTGGCGGAGGATGTCCTAGTTTCAGGACGACGTCTCTCATCCCCACGTCGAAAGTGCTCCCGCCACTTTAGGAAAACATTTATATATCAACTGTTTTGACATTTTCTTAGTTGCGTAGTTTAGTTTAGTTTTACTGAAAGTCACTCTGTGAATTGATGCACGGCTCAGTTTCTCCTCTGAGTCCTTCGACACATTTCTGTTGCTTTTGAGCAAATTTATGGAAATAATACAGTTAAAAAGACACATCTTTCTCAGGAGTTGGTGGAGACCAAACCGGAGCTACAGGAGAGTGAATGCTGGACTTACTTTCATCAGGTGGACACAAACACCACTCTGATGGGAGTCTCTAACGTTGCTCTGTGCTGGATGTGTAAATAGGCATCCACATGTGTCAGGACGGGCTGTCCGTCAGATTTCAGAGACATGACTTGCAAGACTTGCAGCTTGACTTGTATTTAACTTATGAAGACTTGTGGTTAGACTTGGACATGCTGTAAAAGACTTGAGACTTGCTTTGACAAGATTTGAGACTTGACCTGATTTTTTCTGATTAACTGGAGAATTACTTCCCTTCAATGACCTGAGACTCCAGACTTGTTTCCAAAAGACACGACACTTGACTTGGTCTTTTCTCAAGTGACTTGAGACTTCACTCAAGACTTGAGACTTGACTTGAAACTCTTCTCTGTTGATCTGAGACTTGGCCCTTCAGGAACTTGGGACTTGACCTCAGGGTTGCTTTAACAAGACCTGAGACTTGCCTTAAGACTCTCCTCGATAGACTTGAGACTTGACTTGCCCTAAAACACTTAATACTTAGTTTGACAAGACTTGAAATTTGACTTGCCTTCAAGAAGACTTTAGACTTGATTTGACAAGACTTGGAACTTGACTTAAGACTCATCTCTGACTTTGTGATTGACTTGAGACTTGCTTCAACGAGGCTTGAGACTTGACTTGGACTTTTCTTGATTGACTTGAGACTTGACTTGCTCTTAAGGACTTTGGACTCGAGTAGAGACTGTGACAAGACTTGTGAGACTAGCTCTAGTCAGACCTTGTGTATCTTACCCATCTTTTTGGAAGTATTCCAATATTCCAACAACCAGCGCTGAAGAGGTCAAAGGTCAGAGCACCCTGACAACAGAAACACACAAATATAAACTGTCATAATTCAGATGTTAATGAGCGTCGAAGCAGTCGAGGTCTCGGGTGTCGAACATCAGTTGAGATGAAGTGAACGTTAACTGGAGGCTTTGGAGTGTGAATGGACATTTGTTATGCAGT
>NC_092194.1:21702797-21717797 GCF_043641665.1 Enoplosus armatus
AAAAACACCGTGGAACAGGAGAGGAGAGGAGGGATGGGAGGTGGGTTTTTGTGTTGATTCATGGGTTCAGCAGCGAGTCGTAAAGCAGCTCAGCGTTGTGGGTAAACAGGTGAATACAGAGACAGTACGTCTTCCATTCAGTGCCGCGCTGAGTGATGACGCACATTAGACAGAAGAAAGGGGGAAAAGTACATGAGTACACAGAAATACTGCACTACTTCACACCAGGCCATCGTACTGAGAAGCTTTAGTGATACTGGGTTAAATCAGTCCGAGTGTGTGTTCATGATTCTTAATAGTGGACAGAGATTAATAACTAATATCCACTTCCTGTTTACACGAGAGCGACAAGTTACGTTAAAAACAAAAGAAAAATCTGCAATCCAGCTTTGTCTTCTGTTTCTATATTTTTGTTGAATGAAAACAATCCAAACCAGGAGCGTGTGAGTCCGTCCCTCCATAGAGTCCTGCAGGGACAAACCCTGAAGTTAGCATCGCCCTGGTTCCCTCGACAAAGAGCCGATGGGATTTTGGGTTATTGCAGAAATTAAACAAAAGTTTGTGATACTTTTATGTTTTGTTCAGCAAGATAATCGTCACTAGTGAACTAATAAACACAACGAGGCTGTGAAGGCTTTTTTAAGACACGTAAAAGCTTCAGAATTCACGAGTGGGGGGGGTATCTGCTGATGTGTTATTATTATTATTTCATGCATCTGATCAGAAACCCGCTGACTTTGAGACGAGGGAAGTGTGAAAATGCTGACTCATATTGGGGTGTTAGGACACACTCCCGCAGCACTCAGCACTGTCTGACTTCCTGTCTGTGGCGCTCAGCTCGCAGCCCATTGGTTCCTACTACTTTAAAAACACAAATATATAGTTTCACTTTTTAAACAAGGCTCAGTAATTTCCTAAAACAGCTGCTCACTGTAGTTTTTATCAGATGTTGCTCAAACAGGTGTAAATAGTGCATTTGTTGGGGACTATTTTCAGCGGCGGATTAGTCCACATACTTCAGGTAGTGTTGTTGTACGTGTATTTAAGGTCTATTTGAGAAGGAGAACCTTGCCATTTGTTAAAGGGGAGATGAATACGGTAGAATCTTACTCTGGTCTTTGTGAAGTAGAAGGAAGCCTTGTTTTAAGGTGAAAATACTGTGAAGACACTCTGAAGGAAACCAAAAGGCATTAGATTCAGTTGGTCTCCACGCCTGCTGAACCTGGAGGTTTTATTTGTCCTCTCTTATTGTGTGAAGGCATTTTGGGAGACGGAGAGGAAAGAGGGGAGATGGATGGAGAGTCTGAGAGAGGGGTAGAAGGAGGGAAAGATAAACGGCTCTTCTTTGATGGTGTGAGCCGTTGATTGAAACGGCGAATAAAGGCCGGCTTTCATCGACCAATGGGCTGTTAGTGACACTGGGGGAACGAGCCAAGCCGATTGGCCGGCAGCCTGAGAACACTTCCTGGGCCAGTAAACTGCACGCTCTGTCACCCCACTATTCTTCCCCTTCATCCCTCTCTCCCTCTCTCTCTTTCATTCATTGTCTCTCCATTAATTACTCTTCCGCTCTCTCTCACTTTTCCTGCAAATCTTTGTGTTTTCTTCTCTCTCTCTCTTTTTTTACTGTCGACAACCTCTCTCGCCCTTCTGCTTGCTCTCTGTTTGCTCCTTCTCCTCATCCCTCTCTCCCTCCTCTCCCTCCTCTTCCTCTCCTACCTCGTCTCACTGACTACTCTCTGATTTCCTTTCCTTTGTCTTCCTCTCCTTCCTTTTCTCCTGTTCTTTTCTCTCCACCCTCCTTCTTTCTTCTCTGCTTCTTCCTTTCCTTTCCTCTAACTCCTCCAACTTTATTCTCATCTTTCCACGTCTCTTTTTGTGTGTGTTGTCCTTCCTTCCTTGATTCCTTCATCTCCTCTTCCCTCCATCTGTCTCATCTCTGGTTTTGCTCCTCCCTCGTTACTTCCTACACTCCTTCATCACTCCTTCTCTTCCTCTCCTCTCCCCTCCTTTTCTTCTCTCTTGTTTTCTCTTTATTCGTCTTCCCCTCTCTCTCATCCTCCTTCCTCTCCCGTCCACTTGCTTCCTTTTGTTTCCCCTCCTCCTTTCCTTCCATGTCTCCTTTCCTCTCTCCCTTTTCCTCCTCACTCCACCAGAGAGTGGAAAGTGGAAAGTCATCTTGTCACATATAAAAAACATTTTTCCCTGCAAATTGTTTAAGAAGAGTGCACGATGGAAAGAGCTTGAGAACGGGGGGAAGAAATAGAGAGAGAGAGCTGGAGATGGAGGGAGGGTGAAGGAAGAAAAAGAGAGAAAATCATTTTGCTATGAAGTAGAAAGAGAGAGGGAGCGTCGCTCGGCTGCCTCAGAGATCGATTGCTTTGCGGAGCTCCTGACAGGTGTAATTGTAAGGGCGTCATCTGTTCTTGTTTGCACAAAATACATTTTTTTCCCTCTCTCTTTTCTTTTTTAGTTTTTTTTCCTCTGAAGCCGCGACTGTAGAGACGTGGTGCACGGCGTCGCCGTCACCGTCGCCTAATCTTCCCGCCATCATCCCATTCTTGCACTTGCCACCGGACAAATCCCCTGTTATTTGAACAGATGGTCGGAAATCCATTCTGGTGATAAGTTGCCTCTAGTTAGCATTTAGATTACCTGCAAAAATGGAACAATTTACTACTCTGCCTCCCAGCATAACTTCCTCCTCCTCCTCCTTCTTCTCCCCTCCTCCTTTACCTCCCTCGTTTTCTTCACCAACAACCCCCCCCCCCAACCACACACACACACACACACACACACACCTGCCACCTTTGGGTGCCCCCCTCCCCTCAGCTCCCTGTCATCTTTTGTACGAGCTTTGACTCATTTTGTAACGAATTACAGGCAACTTTGACGAGTGTGTTAACAGTCAGAGGAAGGAGGGGGGGCAGAAGAGGAAAGGAGGGATTTAGGCACAGCGAAAAGAAGAAATGAGGAAACAAAGGAAGAGAAAGGAAAGAGGAAGGCAGGGGAATCAGGTGGGGGGGAGGGCGGAAGGGAGAGTGAAGGAGGGATTGAAGAGTGGAGGGAGAGGAGGAAGAAAGGATAGAAAGATGGAGAGGAAAAAAGGGCTTCAGGCAACAGGGGTGAGAAAATAAAAGGAAATGAAGAGGAGGGAGCACAGAAGGAAAGGTTTAGGAAAGCTGAAGAGAGGATGAGGAAATGAAAGGAAGAGGAGAGACGAAGGGAGGGAAAGGAGAGATTTAAGGCGAGAGAAAGGGAAAGACGAGAAGAAAAGGACAGAGGGGGGGTTTCTATTGTACTTGCTTTTACTCCATTTACAACAATAACAGTGAACTTTAACAAGTGTGTTAAAACGTTGGAGGAGGAGAAAAAAGAATGATGAGACGGAGAGGAGAGATTTCAAAAAGAGAAGAGGGAAGGAGGAGGGACTCGTGTTACTCATCCTCTTATTCTTTCTCTTTGTATTTGTATAATTTAGCTCCTTTCCTCCCTCCTCTCTCTCTTAATCAACCTGTACTTCTTTTCCTCGTCCTCTCTGTTTTCTGTCTTTGTAGGTTTTCTTCTGCACCTCCACGATCACGAGTTCCTTCTTCCCTCTCTCTCTCTTTCATGGGGGGTAATTTATAGGATGTGCTTTGCGTTGATACATTTGTCTGAAAGTGTGTGAGTTTGGGACAAACTGGTGTTAACTCACACTCTCAGATGCAGGTGTGCGGCTGAATATGACAGATAGCTGTGTGTTCCTCTGCAAATCACCGTGTCTTTCTGTGTGTGTGTGTGTGTGTGTGTGTGAGCGCTCCTTCCTCACTCGCTCCTCTTCTTCTCTGGTATAAATTATGTGTCACTCGTCTCCCAGAGCTGTGATGAGCGTCTGATTTGCATAATCCAGTTAGTGGAGTCAAATGGCGCTGTCTGCTAGCAGATTTGGCATGCTAGCCCCGATGCTAGCTTCATTAGCATGGACCATTACAGCCTGGATTTAGCCTGACAGACACACACACACACACACACACACCTCGCCACATCTGGCCCGCTCACTCTATGTGTGTGTATTTGCATAGCTTTGTGTATGTGTTCAGGTACATTTATATTGACTGTGTGTGTGTGTGTGTGTGTGTGTGTGTGTATAATGGATTTTACATGCTGATACAACCACCTCCTGCATGGGTTACATCTGCCTTCTCTGCATGGTCCTGGTGTGTGTGTGTGTGTGTGTGTGTTGTTTAAGTCTTTACACTCAGATATTTATATATTGATTGAAATGAAACCAAACTGAATTGGCTAAACGTGTTTTTCTATACATCTCCCTCTGTGGACCTGTTGGGATCTGTGTGTGTGTGTGTACACACTTTACAGACGCTCTTTAGCTAAACAGAAACTTCAGCTCCTGCTGTCTTTTGTCGTTGCTGGTGGCGAGGCCTGAGGATGATGTCGATCCCTCTGAACACTTTAGTACAGAGCGAGACGCCTCGACACCTTCTGTCCAGATTAATTAAGTTTACTCATCACATTCGCTCTTTTAACAGGGTAGTATGATGGTGATGGATGGTATATTCACTTTTACCATGGTATGTACTGACCATGGTAAAATGTGTACCTCATGGTACTGACAATGGTACATGTGCATGTGTGTGCATGTGTGTGTGTGTGTGTGTGTGATCCATCCAAAAACTTATAATATATACAAAGAACAGCTTTAATGTGTGTTTGTGTGTGAGAGAGAGTGTGTGACTTGAGTTTTGAGACTTTTTGTGTTCTCACACACACACACACACACACACACACACACACACACACACACATGGGTTAGGACAGATAATATACAATAATCACAACAATAATCCTCTGGAGACTTTTAATGAAAGTCTGTGAGGATAAAAAAGGAGATTTTCTCAATGAGGATCGATACAGTTTCACATTATTAAAACATTAATTTGTGGTTTCACAGATGCCTGATGATAATTCCCAGACAGAACCCCCCCCCCCCCCCCCCATCTACTAATCGTGCGTAGCATAGTTGCCATGGCAACATGCTGTGGTGAGCAGTATGGAAACCTGGTTGTTGGGACGACTGCAGTAAGAGATCCATCATGGGTTTCTTATGAAGCACAAGAAGAAAAAAAAAGCGCCTCTGGAAACGGACGACTGAGCGTGACCTCTGATGTCAGCTGATCACTGTCACACACACACACACAGTCACACACAACCTCACAAACTAACACACATTTCCACAACACACACGTAAACACACACTCACTCTCGCTCTCCCTCCACCTCCAGAGGCGGCCACGTGGCGGCTTTATCGTGTTTCCTGTTTCTCACCGCTGCCCCACAATCCTTCAGTCTCCCACAACAGGAAATTAAAGGAGCGTGTCGTGGCGCCCCGAGCGCCTCGACTTTTTGATTTGTGCGAGCCGCTATCGCTAATGAAAATCAGCGCTGCGCTCTGGACAACGGGGGCCGCTGATAGAAGAGCGACTTGTTCACCACACAACAGCCGGCGTCTCCCAACAAGTGAGCGCTGTAATCGCCTGGCGGGGGAGGAGGTGGGAGGAGGTGCAGTGGGGGGGGGGGGGGGGGGGGTTAGAGAGGCCGGGAGACGCCGTGAGCGCATGATTCCCCTCTGATGGATGCAGGTTACACACAAACCTTCAGGTGTAAACACAAGCTGGAATTCTGATAAAGACTTTCAAGTTTTTATGTTTACTGGTCAACAAATTGTTTCCTTTTGTTTTTTATCTGTTTTCTTCCTCTTTCCTCCTTTTTTTCTGTCTTCTTGTTTGTGGTCCCGTGGCTTCCCCCCCTCTCCTCCATTTCTCTCCTCTTGTCTTCGATTTCCTCTTGTCCTTCTCCACTCTGGTCTTTTTTATTTGAAGTTCTTCCTCTTCTTCCTCATCCTTTCATCCCCACTTGTAGTTTTGTAGTTTGTCTCTCCATCCTTCTCCAGCTCTTGCACTCTTTCACTTTCCCCCTCTTCACCTGCTGTATTTGTTCCCTCTGTCCACTTCTCTTCTCATGAATCTTTTCTTCTTCTCCTCTTCTTTCTCCTATTCTTATTTAATTTGATCAAAGTTGTCTTTCTTTCTTCTTTTCTTCTCTGCAATCTCATTTCTATTTCCTCATCTTTCTCTTCCCGTCCTTTCCCCCACTTTCTCTCCTCTTTTCTTCTATCACTTCTTTAAGTCTGTCTCCTCCTTTTCTTCTTCCAGTCTTTTGCTTTCTTCCTCTCTTCAGCTGCCTTCCTCTCTCTCTCTCTCTCTCTCCTCCTCCTCCTCCTCTCCTCTTCCTCTCGTATTATTTCTGCCAGTATTTAGTGTGCAGCATTCAGACAAGGTCATGGAGCAGTTTGTGTATATGTCTGTGTGTGCGGCTGCCTCTCTGCTCGTCTCATCCAGGCACTCAGCCAAGAGAGAACGTCTTGATCCTGCACTCAGGACATTGTGTGTGTGTGTGTGTGTGTGTGTGTGTGTGTGTGTGTGTGTGTGTGTGTGTGTGTGTGAGGCATTTGTTTGGTTGTACAGAGAACAGTATAATATGTGTAATGCTCTAATGGCTGACATAGGGAGAGGCATATAGCTGTCCTGCTGAGAGGTTGTTGTGTGTGTGTGTGTGTGTGTGTGTGTGTGTGTGTGTGTGTGTGTACTCCCTTGTTCACTCATTCATTATTCCCTGTATAACAGACACTCATTAGTTGACTCTACAGTGGGCAGTACATTGAGATTTTGGACACTTGCTATCATCATCATCATCATCATCATTTTGTGTCGCCATCAACAGCTGAAGAGTCGCAAAACGATGAAATGCAAAGTGTTGCATTGTGGGATTGTTAGCAGAAAGCGGTGCACACGTCACGAGTCAGCCAGTGTCTCTGTATGTCCACATGAATCTGGACAAATCTGGAAATGGGGTTCAACACGATTCCCTTTTTATTTTGTATTTTCTAAGTCTTGAAAAACAAAATGAAGCGGCTTAATATTTTCTTCTTTCTGCTCTTCCCATTCATAAACAACAAAATGATTCATCAGCGCCACCATCTGATAAGGACTGTGATTGGATCATGCTTCACAAACGTATCGGGCAGATTGATAAAGGATTGCTCTTCACAGCAATACAATTCTGTTTATGTACAAATGAAACAGGTTTGTGTTTATTAGTGAGCTTTAGAGGTGTTGGTAGGTATATTTTGAGCTTGATGTTTTCCCTTGTTTCCAGTCTTTATGCTAAGCTAGGCTAACCACATCCAGCTCCCTACATAACACACAGACGTGATGTTAATATTCATCTGACCGTCTCACTGGAAGTCCTTTATGAGACAACAGAACTCTCCACAAACTAGAGTTGGGAAAGAAATCTCTTCTTTACAAAGCTACACTTCCTGTCTCTCTCTCCTGCTTCCAGTTTATGGAGCTCACCCACGCTGCTGTTTGGCTCTGCCCGCTCGCTCTCTTTCTTTAATTTGACCAGAATATTTTGCTTTAATGCATTTTTTTAAATAAAGTCAGCGTTAATATTCAAAACTGCAGCTTATCAATGTTTCTCTCTTTGCAAAGCAGCCTATAAATATTAATGTCGATCGGCCACGCTTCCTCGATGCGCCGCCGCATCGCCGTCTTCCTGCATAGACGTGTGTGTGAGTGTGTGTGAGTGTGTCAGTCTGGCTGTGAGTATGTGTGAATCGGTATGTGTTTGTATTTATTGTCTGTGTGTGTGATTGCGTATGCAGGCGATCTACAGTTTGTCTGGGAATTTGTGTTTGCATCTTTATTTTTGTGTGTGTGTGTGTGTGTCAGTTTGTTTCTTTGTCAGTGTGTGTCTGTGTGTAGTTAAAACTGTGTGTGTGTGTGTGTGTGTGTGTTGGAGAATAAGAAAGAGAAGCTAAATGCCCCTGCAGTAATTCTTTTCAGGAATGATTGCCCTGCATGTGGTCTGACGCTCACACTCACTGGCCCTGAGACACAAAGGCACACACACACACACACACACACACACACACACACACACACACACGCCATGTCCACATTATAATGCAGATATATTTGAAAATGCATCTTTTTCTCTCCATTTTGGGATTTAAAAAGCTCTTGGAACATGTTGATGTGTAGTCGTCATCCAGGTTGGGGTTTGATAGCATTTTATTAGGTGTCAACAAATGTGAGTAACTACGCCGGCTAACTACTCCAAGAAGTAAAACCCAACAAATCTTTATTTTGAGACGTGTTTCTGTCCAATATTCACCTTGTTTTTTAGCTCTGATTGGGTCTCCACCTCCCCTGGGGGCTTTCCTAACATGCTGTCTCTAACTTTGTCTGTCTGGTCTCAACGTTTTTTGAGGTGTACAGAATTCCTTTTTCTTCTTGGGTGCTCAAATCTGATATATGTCCAAATTAATTAATTAGATAAATAAATAAATAAATGATGTACACAGGAAGGAGAAAGAATGAAATATTTGGAATTAGAGAAAGTGAAAGAGAGACATAAAGAGGAGGTGATGAGACTGGAAGAGAGAGAGGAAGGTAGACGGGGATGTAGTGAAATGTTGAATTCTTCTGAAAGCTGATGGAAATCAACACACACACACACACACACACACACACACACACACCTACACGTTGACATCTCGTGGCTTGCAGCTGTCTCCATACTCACATGTACACACACACACACACACACACACACACACACACACACACGTAGAGAAAAGCCCTGACACTGACAGTTCATGGCTGTGAGCTGTCTTGCTGGACACACACACACACACACACACACACACACACACACACACACAAAGGCCTTCATTGAAACCCATACATATGAATTAGCCGACTGTTTATGCTGTCCATATTGTGGCTGTGCTACCTCACTGTGTGTGTGTGAGTGTGTGTGTGTGTGTTAAAGTGAAAGATGCTAAAATGAACTGTGAGCTAACCTGCTAGCTAACTTGAACCCCATAGTGGCTCCACTGGATCCTTATTTCCTTATGTCTTAGCTGCTGAATTGAATTGTCGGCTAACCTGAAACACAGGAGCCCGTCTGCTCCTGGATCAGATTTGTAAAAGCTTTATTGTCTCTGTAAAAAAACAAAATACACAGCGGTGGCATCGTTTTGACCTCAAACCTCTGTAGTTACACGTGTCGAACCTGAACCGCAGCTAACTGCTCCTGTGCTTGCTGTGGACCTGTAACACTGTTGAACACATGATTTGTATGAGTATGATAATTGGGTTTGTGAACACTCCCAGTGCAGTCTTGTTGCGTTAAACACATTATTAAACATTAAGTTTATTTTTGGCAGCTCTGACTCCAGCTCTGCTGTAAATGACCTTGACAGTCATTGGTTTCAGGACTCCACGCTGTTTTCCTTCGCAGCTGTATTAGTCCTTTATGTGTAATGAAATTCACACATATACTAAAGGCGTGATTAGCATATATATTGTATTGACACAGTGGCAATATGTTCCTTCTCTTTCTTTATCTCTCCGTCTTTCCCTCTCTCTATACCTTTCTCTCTTTCATTTTCCTCTTTATTTCTCCCTCTCTACCCCCCCCCCCCCCCGCCCTTTCTGTGTTTATGTTGCACTTTGAAGTTCAGCTGTGCTGTTTTCTGTAATTTTTATCTGCAGAACAGGCGGTCGCCACATTGCTGCGATTATTTACAGTACGGGAAAAAAACAAAAAACATTGCCACAGACAGCCGCATGTTTTTCCCATTTCATTTTACATTTTCACAGCTCAGCTGAGCCCGTTGTTTCTGTTATTTACTGATGTACAGTGAGGAGGAGATCAGCCCACAGGGCAGAGGTCAGAGGTCAGAGGTCAGAGGCAGAAAGTTTTCTCTCTCACTGCTGTATCATCAGTTACCTTAATGTTGAGAAACATGTAGATTTACAGGTGTGTCCGTCTCAGTGAGGTCTGAACCAGGCTCCAAGTTACAGACTTAAAGTTACAAAACACAGTTTTGTTTCAAATGGTAAATGTTGCCTTAAAATCCAACTGAAGTCACATTTAGTCAAGAATAGTGTCGACGTGTGTTTTAAATGTAGTATTTATAGTTTGTTATTATCAAAAGGAAGAAAAATCTTAATGAAATAAACAAACTTGCAGCCTCCATGTCTCGGGCAGACAGGATGTAGATAGGAAGGAGCTGTTAGCAGGAAAGCTACTAACCTGAAGGTATCCTGAGGGACGGATACGAGACTCGGGGCTCCATCACGAAACCAAACAGCATCAAATCTAAATGTCTTTTCTCACAGGAGGAAACAGGACGAGTGATTGACAGAATACATACAGTCTGTTGCTGTAGACGGCTGTTAGTCCTTAATACGTATCAGCAATTCTTCATATAGCAGAATGTCAAGATATCTTATATAGCTCATTCATAGCTTCTGGTTTTATTCCAAATAGAATAGAAGAAGAAGTTTGATATAAGTTGTGTGTTGTCTGGTGGCAGAACGAGAGGACGTCTCTCTGTCTCTCTGTCTGTCTGTCTCTCTGTCTGTCTGTCTCTCTGTCTGTCTCTCCCTCTGTCTCTCTCTCAGTCTCTCTCTCTTTCTTTCATTCATGGTGTCCATTAGCGGTCCTCTGTCTCTTGCCAGCCATTCACATTTCCCATGGAGACAGAACACACACACTCACACACACTCACACACACTCACACACACACACACACACACACACACACACACACACACAGACGGTGTTAAGTTTCCTTGGCTACTGAATGCCTTTTTCATTGACTGTCCGTTACCATGGAAGTGAAAGGACGAGAGGACACGAGAGGATGATTAGAGGAGAGGAGAGGAGGAAGGAGGTGTAGGAGACGATGAAAAGGTAACAAGGAGGGAGGAGAGTGAGAATGCAGAGGAGGAGAAAGGACGAAGGGGTAATTGGTGAAGAGGAGGGAATGAGGAAGAAAGAGCAAAGAGCAAAAAAGAAAGAAAGGAGTGAGAGTTTCCTGCTGTCCTTTCTTCTTCTACGTTATCTTTTCTTCTCACTCTTCTGTCATCTACCATTTCTTTTCCTGCGTCTCCTCCTTCATCACCTCGTCTCCTCCTCTGTTTGTCTCCAGATAACGACACTGAGACAACAGGAGGACACACAGCTTCCAGCTGTCTCTCTCTCCTCTCTGTCTACAGTGTACAGTGTCTCTCTTTCACTCTCATAGCAGTGTCTTGGCTCCGATCCATGACGTTAGTGTCTCTTTCTCTTTTCACCAGGAATTAGACTGTGATTGGCTGGAACACACACACACACACACACACACACACACACACACTCAGTAATTATAATGCTGACGCCTCCTTGAGCTGATTTGAGGAGCTCAGATTGAAGTATCAGAGGACGACAGCAGCTCTGAACCTTTTGTTTCCTCCTCTAAGTGTGTAACTGAGCAGTGTTTACTGGTGATCCCACTCTGATCTTCATTGTTTTCTGAAATCGAATTACAAAGAAATGACGATATTTTGTTCTCCAGTTTCCGGCTGCGGTCCGCGCACAGAATCAGCAGGCACAGGTCATCGATCGAACTGATGATCGAGTCTATCAAACACGTCTTCAGCAGCTCCTCTTTTAGTGGTGCAAACACCTGCTGTGTGGACTGAGAGGACTCGTTGTGTCACGTTTAAATAAAAAGACTGCAGTTGAAATGATTAGTCCATCAATCGATTCGTTGATCGACCGCAAATTATGCAAAATCAAGAAAAAATGAAAATTGGCTTCGTCCAGCTTCTGAAATGTGAAGATTTGCTGCTCTGTTGTTGTCTTTGATAGTAAAATTCATATCTTTGGGTTTTGGTTAATAGATAGTGAAAATAATCAATAGTTGCAGTCAGCAATGTTCTTTTTCTTTGACATGTATAATTTTTTGGGAACAACTTGAAGTGATAACAACAATGAACACGAGGACAGAACGCAAACGTGTTGAATGGTTATTGCTAAGAAAGTGCCGGCACCAGAAATGGACTTCAATCTGCTTAATATCTGAATTTGTGGTGTGTTTTTTCTCTGCGTCAGTGTGCTCTGCTGCTCCACCATCGTCCCTCCCTCCTCCTCCTCCTCCTCCTCCTCCTCCTCCTCTTCTCGCTGTAAATCAGATATGACAGGAAATATTGTCCTTGTAATGGAGACTCAGGGCACTCTGTGTCTCTGAAACACACATGCACAGCTAAATACACAGATATACATCAACACAAAATGAAATGCACCCTTCAACACACACACACACACACACACACACTCAGATCGTACCTGAACGAGGCTTGAACTGACTGACTTGAATTATTTTCCTTTTGTCTCTCTGCTCTTGTCTTTCTGTCCGTCTTGTTCGTCTGATCTTTATCTCAGTTTAACTGTCGCTGCCGTCAGTGTTGTCGCTGACAGTAAACTGTCTGGTGGACAAAGCATTTACATTATTATCTCTTAATTGACCAGCAGAGTTTAATTAAATAGCATTGAGCGTCTGTATAATTGTATTTTTTTTTTTAATCTTATTAATTATGTAAAGAGGTTTAAATCGAGGTTGTTAAAAGCTTAAAACAACTGATAATATTTGCTGAATTTCAAGCCAGCAGTCATCTCTGATTTTTGAACTGTGGTTCGAGTGGATATATTTTACTGTCTGACGCTCCTTTCTGGATCACAGCAGCTGATATCAAAGGTTTTGTGTCGTGAAGTTTTATGATATTGGTGCACAACGAGGCTGGAGAGCTGCAAGACGTCTTCACTATTATTTTTATTAATATATTAGGGCCACAAACGTTGCAGAGGAAGATTTATTTTTGCCTTTTTTGTAATTGTTATTTCTGCCTCCAGCTTGTCGAGACGTTCAGAGCCACAAATGTCAACCACCAGGAGGCGCTAGATGAGAAGTCAGAGGTTATCAGGAGACATTGTCTTCGTTGTGTTCTCCGAATCCAAATGTACGTTCTTGTACGAGGCTCATTGAGTCAATAAAATCCATAAGTCATCCAAAGAGGAAGCAGGTGTCGCAGAGAAACACCAAACAAAACAACTAAGAGGCCAAATGTAATCCATCAAATCTAAGTTTAAAGCCCTGGTCGACGGTGTGTTAGGAGAGACAGGGAGCGTCTGTCCTCAGGAGGATTTCATTGGTATCACCTCCTCTTCTCGGGGCTTCCTGATCTGCAGTATTGTCAGAGTAAATCTTAATGTAGATGATTATGTTTTTTAATAATCTTTCCACATCACCTGCATCATCCAGCTGCAGTGCGACACTTTAACCTGACAGAAACAAAGGACATGCGACCGTGCGCAGTTGTTTTCCGACTTTTGTGGCGATGGAAATTTCCATCTCTCTCCACATCTCTCTGTGGATTTCTGTGCTTTTAAAATGTCTCTATCCCCCAAAATCACTGTTTCAAAAGTCGACTTGACAAAGGAAAGTCACCCCCGTCTCTCTTCTACCAAAATAACACACACTATGACTTTCTTTGTGTCTTTTAACCACGTTTTAGTTTTGCCCTTCAACTTGGACTTCAATCCCGCACTCAGATGTCGGCTTCCTCGATGTTTGCCCCCGAAACTTCAGCCCAAGATTTATTCCCTTTTCAACAAGTTGACGTCTGGATGGAGACGATGTTTTTCACTTCTCCTTGACTCTGAAGGATCGGGAGATGGAGGGAGGGAAAGAGACAGAGACAAAAAAGGAAAAAACAGGGAGATGTAGAGGATAAAAACTGCAAATAACAGAAAGATGCGATAGCGAGAGGAAAATTTAGAATTTTAAAACTTGTATTGATTTCCTTGTTTTACAGATTGACTCAGAAACAACAGATTGAGGGATGACGGAGGAAAGACAGAAAGACTAAGATGCAACAATATTTTCTAACTCATTTGCATAACAGGCGGGGTCTTTCCCATGTTTCCTCCAATCAGAGCGCTGGGTAAACGTCTCCGATTGGCTGAGATGTGAAGGGCATAGCGACCGCAGGCGACACCTCTGTGAATTATTAACGAGGAGCATCACTCTATCCATCATTTTAAACACACACACTCTCCCAGATAACTGTATTAACACTGATATGAATGGAGATGGACAGAAAGAGGAAAAGACAAATCTGTCCTTCGTCTTTATCAGCGGCGTTTAAAGCGAGCAGCACTGAACTGGGTGGTTTCACATTAAGCCAAATGATTTTATCAGCCAGACGTCTCTTTAGTGTATTTAAATGGGCTTTTAGGAAGGTTAAAGCAGCTGCAGCTGTCTCTGCGGGAGCCAAACGTAAAGCTACAGACGCAATATTTCACATTCCTGCCGAGTATTTTCCAAATCATTCCTTCACTTTCAGATGGATTTCTGTTTGGACCGCGTCTACAGAGCCAGTTGCAGCCTCCTGGATCTGGACCTTCATGATCTGCCAGCTCGTTATGAAGCTTCTGTCGTCACAATAGAAGTCATTTCTGTCCATGCTAGCATAAAGTGGTTGGTGTGACAGTCGGTCAATGTGTCTGTTTCGTGCGTTCATGCTGAAGGAAGCGTTGTGTCTGAGGTGTCCGGCCTTTGTTAGTTTCCGTTATTCTAACTATCATTTGACACAGACACAAGATGAGTGAAGGCCCATTTATTTAGGTTCTGCTTCAGGAGCCTCCTGAAGACGACTTCCTGATTCAGAGTTGTGAGTTCTCTCCTCATGTCTGTGTCCACCTTTGAGCCAACGCCTGAGCATTTTTTCCTTTAGTTCTTCTTCAGATCATCCTCTGAAATGTGCCTCACCTGCCAACAGAGCGACTCGAGTTTCAGCAGTGAGTCTCACTTTGTGGCGGCAGGTATTTGTTCAGTTTTCCTGCAGACGCCTCGATGTGTGGACGAGTCTCCTCAAATATAAAGTAACTATGCTAATCTAAACTGTGGGGGGGGGCAGCACATCAGCAGATTGGATAATAGTGTGTGTGCGTGTGTGTGTTGGCGGTGGGGGGGAGGGGGGGGGGGGTGTTAGGGGTAAAAGCAGCTCTATTCTCCAGCTGAAGCGCCTCATCTTCTCTGTT
>NC_092194.1:21722797-21725297 GCF_043641665.1 Enoplosus armatus
TTACAGTAACAGTGACAGGAAGTAGCCTCTTTACAAGAATAAGAGCGCCTGGTCTGTCAGCTCTGCTCTTTATTTCAGTCTTCATCCTTTTATCTTTGTTTGGCTGATTAGCTGAGCCTCTGCCTGTCTGTCTGCTGCCTGTCTGTCTGCTGTCCTTCTGTCTGTCTGTCTGTCCTTCTGTCTGCCTGTCTGTCTGTCTGCCTGTCTGTCTGTCCTTCTGTCTGTCCCTCTGTCCGTCTGTCTGTCCTTCTGTCTGTCTGTCTGCTTGCCTGTCTGTCCTTCTGTCTGCCTGTCTGTCTGTCTGTCTGTCTGTCTGTCTGTCTGCCTGTCTGACTGCCTGTCTGTCCTTCTGTCTGTTTGTCTGCCTGCCTGTCTGTCTGTCTGCCTGTCTGTCCTTCTGTCTGTCTGTCCTTCTGTCTGTCCCTCTGTCCGTCTGTCTGTCCTTCTGTCTGTCTGTCTGTCCCTCTGTCTGTCTGTCTGTCCTTCTGTCTGTCTGCTGCCTGTCTGTCTGCTGTCCTTCTGTCTGTCTGTCTGTCCTTCTGTCTGCCTGTCTGTCTGTCTGCCTGTCTGTCTGTCCTTCTGTCTGTCCCTCTGTCCGTCTGTCTGTCCTTCTGTCTGTCTGTCTGCTTGCCTGTCTGTCCTTCTGTCTGTCTGCCTGCCTGCCTGTCTGTCTGTCCTTCTGTCTGTCCTTCTGTCTGTCTGTCTGCTTGCCTGTCTGTCTGTCCCTCTGTCTGTCTGTCTGCCTGCCTGTCTGTCTGTCCCTCTGTCTGTCCCTCTGTCCGTCTGTCTGTCCTTCTGTCTGTCTGTCTGCTTGCCTGTCTGTCCTTCTGTCTGTCTGCCTGCCTGCCTGTCTGTCTGTCCTTCTGTCTGTCCTTCTGTCTGTCTGTCTGCTTGCCTGTCTGTCTGTCCCTCTGTCTGTCTGTCTGCCTGCCTGTCTGTATGTCCTTCTGTCTGTCCCTCTGTCCGTCTGTCTGTCCTTCTGTCTGTCTGTCTGTCCTTCTGTCTGTCTGTCTGCTTGCCTGTCTGTCTGCCTGTCTGTCCTTCTGTCTGTCTGTCCCTCTGTCTGTCTGCCTGTCTGTCTGTCTGTCTGTCCTTCTGTCTGTCTGTCCTTCTGTCTGTCTGTCTGCCTGCCTGTCTGTCTGTCCCTCTGTCTGTCTGCCTGTCTGCCTGTCTGTCTGTCCCTCTGTCTGTCTGTCTGTGCTGAGCTGCAGAACAGGACTCAGGACGCAGCTCTTTTCGGTGTCGCTGCTGAAACAAAAAGCGCGCCGCTGAAGCTTCGCCCTTCATCACACTTAGCGCTGCGGCCGCGCCGCTCTCTAATGGAACTTCATCCATTTCAAATGACAGAATCCATTACGGCCGCATGCACCGCTCTGCAGCGCAAGTGTTGCATGCACTGGATTTATTCTTGTTATTTGCTGATAATGTGTGCAAACTAAACGGAGCCACATTTTTTTTTTCTCACACTCAGGCTGATGATTAACTTGGGGGGGGGGGGGGGTTAAGAGACAACAGACACATTTGAAAATAACTGAGGTTAAAATAATAATTGTTACAGCTTGTACAAGATGAATATATGTACAAAAACTCCTGGTTATTGTTTTTATATGATATATAGTATATATCTATCTTATACACATATATATATATATATATATATATATCTTATAATATATATATAGATGCATATGATATGCTACAACTATTTAGATGTTTAATAATTGATCATCTGCATGTTTGTATTTTGTGTTATTTTCAGCTTTTAGGTAATTAAGGTAATTAAGTGCTAAATACACAGCAAAAATTCATTATGCTTTTATACGATTTTAATAGTTTCATTAAAAGACATTATCATTCAAATGTGTCAGTAAAATAATACTGGATTGTATATAATAATACATTATCCAAAGCTGATACTGGCTAATATTAATACAGCGTCTGGTGATGTAGTCTGATGGTAAACTTTGTTGTTTCATCGTAAACCTGGATGGATGAACAACAGATGCAGGTAAATAATGTTTGGCTGGTCAACAGTGATACCAGTCAGCTGTTGTTTGAGCACTAAAATATATTGTTTTGTTGGTGAACTCTGTTGTTTTAAAGATAAACGGTGTAATTAGCTGCTGAATTGATCGTTCAGATAGTAAATGATGATAAACTGGTGTTTTTGTGACGTTTGTTTGGAAGATAAAGTTGTTTGTGCAGTAAGCATGTGTGTGTAAGTCCGTCACCGGAGGTTTCAATTTACACAGTTTGTACTGTACACAGGTGCACTGTGTGTGTGTGTGTGTGTGTGTGTGTGTGTGTGTGTGTGTGTGTGTGTGTGCTGTTGTGCGTCTACGTCTGTGAGGACCAATTATTTTTCAAGCTTGAGAGTTTAATATAATGTAAGAAAGTGTTCTCAGCTCTTCAAAGGGCTGTTTGATTGTTCAAACGTGTTTTTTGGGTACGTTTTAAGGTTAAAGAGGAACTGCAGGGATTCAGTTTTTCACTAAAGTCG
>NC_092194.1:21727797-21732797 GCF_043641665.1 Enoplosus armatus
TTTGCCAAACCAGGAAGTGCTGCACAGGTGAGGATAAATAAGAGCATAGCATTTTAACAGTAAATCACAGAAAATAAATAATAAATACAACTTTTTCTTCAACTTAAATGTCTGTTGGATTGTTATTTGGAATAAATAATAAAGCTCAGGACATTGCTCAGTGTTCAAGCTAGCTAGCTAGCGTAGCATAGCATACTACCTAACAGAATCAGAACTACTCACAACAGCCATTTAGACTGAAACCTTCACGGTCAGGAAAGCTTGTACTTTGTGTAAAATGATCTTTTCGACTTTCTGTCGTCCTTTGTTTAGTTTTTTACATATTGTCTGCATGTAATCAGTATTCATGAAAAGTTCATGTTGTTTACCCGGACAGAGAAGTCCGTTAGAGGCACCAGATCCAGATCTGGGACCGGCTGATGCCATATTTGATGATGTGACACACTTATTCATTTATAACAGAGATCCATTTGAGTTAAGAGCAGGTTGACTGTGGAGTCATGATGCAGCAGATTCTGAAGCTCTGATAATCCACTTGTTTCTGTTACGTGGTCTGAAAGTGGATGTGATCGTTCCTGTGTTGAGTCAGACTCTGCGTCTCTTGAAACCTGCTTAAAGCTTGTTGTATAATCAGTAAAGTACGCCGACCTCTCCGAGAACAAACCTGCCTTTCTTCTTGCAGATGGCTGCGTTCTTTTTATCTTTGTTTTTTTTTTTTTGTCTTCCTCCCCGACAGCAGCGATATGTTTCCTAGTCATGCATCAAGAGATCAAATCTAAAAGTAATACAATCTCTGGACTTACATCTCGGTGGTTTAATTTGAAAACCACCTCTCTCTGCCTTCTGCCGTAGCTTTAAAGCTGAAAGAAGTTATGCCGGTGGTGCCCTCGCTTCACCCTCTGACAAGAACAATAGCGGCCGGCTCGCCTCAGAAAACTGTGTTTTACAATAATACTCGTCCACAAAGCAAGACCGACAATGTCAATGGTTTTATGGTGCGCTACACAGTGCAGCTAATGTTCTCCTGCAAGCCAGCATCGCTTCGCTGCCTCTCCCTCGCTCTCTCCTCCTCCTCCCTGTCTCTCCCGGTGTCTCTCGCCCTCTTTCCGCCTCCTGTTTTTTTCCTCCTCTCTTTTATTCTCCTCGGCTCTCCCTCGCTCCCTCTCTTCGTATGAAAAATCCATTCCGGCATGGGTTTTGACAGCCTGTCTTTGGTGGGTGTGTAAAATTCAAATAATTCACTGTGCATAGACAGTCACTTTGGGGCTGCTTTGTATTTTGTATTTGACTCCGTGTCACTTCGAGTCCCAGTCGGCAGGTTTTAGCTTTTCAGAAAAAAACTCACCAAAATGGAGGTTTGTTTTATTTTTTTTTGAATATTTCCAAGGACAGGAGCTGTTTCCGTTGACCAGCCGCGGTGGCAGGTACATCTCGAAGTTCACCAGACACTTTCACCAGCCAACAAGAGCTTTTATTTTGACATACTGAGAAATAGAAGAGTTTTATTCCTGGACAAGAACGGAAATAAAATTTTGTCTAAGTTGTTGGTTTAAAAAGCGACTTCAGAGACTCAGACTTTTAAAAAAAACCAAACTCTTATCATCCAGTTTTACCCTCCAGCAGCTTTAAGGCTGTTAAATCATCTTATTCCATCTCATCTATCATAGTGAGGCACTCGGACACTGAGTATGGCAGCAATAGATCTGAAATCCTGTTCAACCATTTATCCAATGACAACTGTACGCCTCCTCTAGGTTGACGATACACAGTATGTTGTTTGCTTTCTCCAAGCAGCTCAGTTCGTCCCTGTTCAAACCCCGAGACCCAAAAAGTTTGTACTGTTGCAAAAAATAATTGTGCATCATTTTACACACTTTTCCTCAAAGTTCAGCCTGAATTTAAAATAATTTAAACTAAAGTTCTGTTGGTTTCAATAATGTTTGGTTGCACAGCATGGGTGGGTCCTGACTGACCCACTGGCAGGCCGCTCCTCGTTAAGGGGGCTGTTTCAATCAAGGACCAGGCTGCTGGTTTGGGTTTCATGCTACATGGTTTCATGGAAAAATTGTAGAAGATTTTTTTAAGATTTCAGAGTCTCATTGAAAAGGTCGAGAAGGCTTTTTGTTTTTTGTTTTTTGCCCACTGAGCTAAAAGTGCCCATTTGTTCATCATGTACTGCTTGTCTAAATATATTTTGCTGCAACTTATTTTACATTATGTTCTTAAACTGGGTGCAAACCTCATGACATTTGCATTTTGCTGTGTATAATTCTTTGAATCCCTTTTTAGTTTCTTGTTTTATCTCTTTGATATTGTTTTCCTGCTTTCGTGCCTTTCTTTACTTTTACTTACTGTTTTCTCTCTCTTGATTAATCTCCATCATTTCTTCTTCTCCTCCTCCTCCTCTTCTTCTCCTGCTTGTTGTTTCTTATGGCTGACGTTAAAGAACCTCTCCACGTTTTTTTTGTGTGTTTCACAGTGACCCCTACTGGGAGCGGCCGGCTAATGCAGGCAGCTGCTCCGCCGCCCGGCCCAAGACCCTTCACCTGGCCGGCCAGCAGCATACCTCGTCACCATGGTAACGTTTGTGTGCGCTCCTACTAGCAGTAGCAGTAGAGCTAGTAGTGGTAGCAGTGTGTGTTTGTGTGTGTTTTGTGGGATGTGAGCAGTGTGAATGGTCCCCTAACTCTGTAATGGACCCTGTGTTGGTGGGACCACTTCTGTTGTTGGAGATATGTAGTGTTTTTTTTTATCTATCCAGAGTCAAACATATGGATGGTGTCTCTTTATGGACGCATGTTAAACATTAAAATTAGCCTATTAGCTTAGCTTAATGTCTGGATATATTGTGCTGAAGGACAACAAGCGTTTCGGTGCACCCTTAAAGGACTGACCGAAGACGGAGGGATTAAACACAACGTGTCCCGTCACGTCTCCGCAGAGACTGAAGGATTCTGTCATCATTGCTTCTGTACAGTTGGATCAGTTTCAACTGCCATTCATGTCATACTGTACTTACAGTATTCTGTAGGATTAGTCCTGCAGAGGTGTCAGTCGTACTGCCGCTGCAGCACAGTCCGTAATGTTCCCCGAGAAGACGTCTGGCGCTCTGCGTGTTTGTTCGTCAGGTGGAAAGTTGATGCAGACTCTTTGATTTGACTAGCGGAGTCCTAGTTTCTGCACTGTGCTGCAGTAAATCTTACCTCTGAATGTTGTCTGGAGGTCCCTGTTTCTTGAGCGGCTGTTGCTGCTCCAGGGTTCAAACCTGTGACTCTTAAGTAACCGAACAGTGTGTTTAAGTGCTGCGTTAGCGTAGCATCACAGCAGATTGTCCTTGTTTTGATTTGTAAATCTTACAGCTGTCTGCGTGACTGTCTTTCTCTTTGTGTGTGTGTGTGTGTGTGTGTGTGTGTGTGTGTGTGTGTGTGTGTGTGTGTGTGTGTGTGCGTCGACTCATATGCAGTCTGGATTGCAGCTTTTGTAAGATGCTACCATAAAATCGTATCGTTCCTCTTCAATCCGTCATCCCTCCCTCCTCCCTGTTCCTGTTCCTCCTCCTCTCTCCTCGTTCTGAACCTTTCTCTTCCTCCCTCCCCCCTCCCTCCCCCCTCTCTCCCTCCTCAGAGGTCTTTGTCAGCGAACAGAGAGAATCAGGGATTTGACACCAGGAAGTGAACTGAGGCCTGATGCATTGTGGTTGATGTTGTGGTGTGTGTGTGTGTGTGTGTGTGTGTGTGTGTGTGTGTGTGTGTGTGTGTGTGTGTGTGTGTGTGTGGTGGATTACAGTACTGGAGAATAAAGGAGGGATTTGTGTCAGAGTCAGGCGGAGAGCTGAAAGGAGACAGCAGTTAATAGCTCATTATAGGACGAGCTTAACACCATGTAGGCCATATCAACACACACACACACACACACACACACACACACACACACACACACACACACACACACATTCTGAGAGTTAAGGCCTTTTCACACACATCTGATGCACTGCGAGAATGTGTTTATTTTAAAGTTAGTATGAGAGTATGAAAAACAGAACGCATGTTGAACATTTTTCAGACAGATTACATACAACACCAGTATTTCAATAAGTATATGTATCACAATGAAATATAGTCATTCCTGTGTATAAAACTGTGTATTTGTTTATGTAACAGATGTCTATAAAAACCTGTCTTCACCCAAGCTGAGTGCAGGTTTTACATTTTGCCTCCCAGCAGGCGTCGGCCTGTTTGTATTACAGTGGAGGAGTTTAAAGAGAAACGTCATCGATACATAAAGAGACTCACATGAACCTGAAAGCAGTCAGGCGGCAGGAAAATTCAGCACAAATTGTCTACAAGGGGGGGCATTTATTCATTTATTACATTTATTACATTTCCCTGACAGTTAAAAGTGTAAATAAAACAACTGTGGAGTGAAATGAAGGCTTTTATTGCCACATGAAATACAGCAGTTCTGTCTCTCTCTCTATATATATCTCTATACTCGATACTCGATATAGTAGACTATATATATCTCTATACTGGATATAGTATACTATATATATCTCTATACTCGATATAGTAGACTATATATATCTCTATACTCGATATAGAAGACTATATATTGTGCCAGTGACCAGACTGTCTCTTCTTCTCTTCTACTCTCCATCTTTAAACATCACGTTAATTTAGTTTCACCACTCAGTGAACTTCTAACAGTCGAAAGCATCATTACTGTTGCTACGGTTACCAGCCACTAATTCAGAACGGTGGTTAAATCTGTTTCAGGGGGAACACATGTATGTTTCTAACAGACACCTTGTGTTGTCAGAGTGTGTGTGTGTGTGTGTGTGTGTGTGTGTGTGTGTGTGTGTGTGTCCTTTACGTTTGCTGGGCGTATTTCTAATGTTAAGTGTATGTGTGTATGTGTGTATGTGTGTGTCTGGAAGGTGAAATTGAGATAAATGGTGGAGGAGCTGGGTGGCCACAGAGGCCCCTGATATACACTCCACC
>NC_092194.1:21737797-21757797 GCF_043641665.1 Enoplosus armatus
CCTGCGGCACTTTTTCAGCTTCACCCAGGCTTGTTACTGCAGTGAGATCTCCCCCCCGAGGAAGGCGGAGCGCTGGAGAGACGACTCGCACATGAAATAAACCCGCTGTTTTGCTCCATTTTGGTGCCTATAGATGTGTTTTAGACTGTTTGAACAGGAGAGGAAGGATTTTTTTTATTTTTTTTTACATATTGTTGGTTTTGTGGTATTGAAAATGAGATGGTGAGACGGAACGGGACGAAGCCTCATAGGACATTTACTTCCTTCACTTTGATTTTATTCTGCTGCTTGAAGGCAGAATAAATCCACTTTGAATCTTGAAGCTTTACTTGACTGTACATGTACCTCCAGTTTGACAATAACATGAATCCTAATGGAGTGTGTCTCCTTCAATTCTGCTGCAGGTGAGAAACAAAGAAGAACTTGTTGCACTCAATTGTAGTTTTACTTAATTACACATGGAAATGTTTTTTTTCTTGTTCGTTTTACAAATGAGAGGACGAGTTGTTGTTTTTAAGCTGGCTGTTTGACTCCATTACAGCTCCTTTACAGCAAGTTAGTTAGTATTAGTAGTATTTTCTTAACGAAAACAAACTGAATTTAAATTATAGCATATTAGGATCAAATTGGATTTTCATCCAAATTCAGAATTAACATTTGGTTCAATCCGGTGTGACTTGTGGCTTGACCTCCGTCCTCCCTTCCTGCTGCCATCCTTTGGTCAGTTTCTGTGACATTTTGTCTTTATTTGAACGTTGACACTAGAGACGAGGGCATGACGTGCGTCAAAGTTGCTTCCAGACTTATTTTAATATAGAAACTCTTCCCACGTTAAAGCTCATCAAATCTTCTTGAAGACAAACTCCTTCCTGCTCCACCTGCTTGTTTTAAATCACAGTTAAATAACTAAGTGGCCTCAAACACATGAACGCTATGAATTCATTCCATGAAGGGCTGCGAGAGGACGGATACAAATCTGTTTAACAATTGAGCCTGTTTGTCGAGGAACTGAAGACTTTCAATTAGTGTAAATTTATTATAAAAACATGAAGAAAAAAAGAGGAGAGTGTGGCGGCAGTGACGGAGAGAGAGCCTGCAGCCGGAGAGCCGCCACCGCCTCTGATGTGCGCCTTATTAATTTCATTTACTCTGTCCAGAGGGGGGGGGCAGCTACAGAGAAGGAGAGAGGGGGAAAGAGAGAGACAGCTACTGGGTGGGGGGGGGTGTAGAATTTGTAATTCGGTGTTTTTGAAGAAAAAAAAAAAGATCAAAGGCAAATGAAGTGGAGCAGGTCCGTGTAATGTGTGATTTAGAAGCCCGGAGCTTTTACTGCTCTGTGAGAACCGCAATGAAACTGCTTTTCAAGATTGTGTGTGTGTGTGTTTGAATTTGCATGTTAACACACACACACACACACACACAAATGTAAAGAGTGTGTGTTAGTTTTGTAAGTACAGTATGAGTGTAACGCAGTGTGTACTGTGTGTATGTGGCTTTATTAGGAGTAATAGTACAGTAGTATTGGTGGTAGCAGTAGTGATAAAGTATTACATTTAATAGAATAATTATATGATTAAAATGTTTTTAATTTATATTAGTAGCTGCAATATATGGTTGTATATATTATGGATATATTTTATTTTTATGTAATGTACAATAGAGTTTTATTCTATTTTATTAATGTTTATTATCAGTATTTTATTTTCATTATGTCACTTTGTTTCTCTGTGTGTGTGTGTGTGTGTGTGTGTGTGTGTGTGTGTGTGTGTGTGTGTGTGTGTGTGTGTGTGTGTGTGTGTGTGTGTGTGTGTGTGTGTGTGTGTGTGTGAGATGATCCAGCTGTTGGCCGTTGCAGCAGTTTGATGGACAGGCAGCAGCGGCTGCTGTTATTCATGAGCGTCTTTGCTTCACATTTCAGCCATAATTAATAAACTCACACATGCCTGTAAGGTTAGTCTGAAATATTAACAAGATCTCTCTCTCACACACACACACACACACAACACACACACACACACACACACACACACACACACACACACAGAGTATATACAGTAGTGCTAAAGTCCGCTACAGAGAGGAAGAGGGGGAGGTGGATGCACAGAGGAGAGGCATGTATGGGAGGAAGGGGGGGGGGGGGGGGGGTGCAGGAGAAGAGGAAGATGGAATAATAATTGGCTGCAACTAACAAATATTTTCATTGGCAGTTAATCTAAGGATGTGTTTTTTTTTTTATTAATCAGAAAATTATTTCGCCTATAAAACGTCAGAATAAAAGATTAATCTCTTGTCTTGTTTTGTCTGAGCAGCAGTTCAAAAGTTCTTCAGTCTACAAATATAAACAATATTCTATAAAACAGAGAGAAGCAGAAACTGGAACCACAGAATATTCTACTTAATAAATAACTGAGACAAGACGATCAAATCCAATCATTTACTGTGATAATGTAACGTCGACAAGTGTGTGTGTGTGTGTGTGTGTGTGTGTGTGTGTGTGTGTGTGTTGTGTGTGGTGTGTGTGTGTGTGTGTGTGTGCCCCCCCCCCACAGAGACAGAGCAGTATTGGTACAAGTAAAAGCAGCAGTAAGACTAGTAACTGTAGTACATGAAGCAGTCAGAGTGAATAAGCTGCTTTTGTTGTTTACTTTCTGTCACAATCCACACACACACACACACACACACACACACACACACACACACACACACACACACACACACACACACACACACACACACACCCCTCTCTATCTCCCTGATCCAAGGTGATAGACAGGCCAGATGTGTGAGTGTTTGTCTTTTCCTGCACCTGCATACATTTGTGTGTGAGAGACAGCCAGTCACCTTGCAGCTCAGGGATGCATGAATAAACATGGCTGCCTGTCCACATCCAGCTCCTCTCCGCTCTGTTCTTCTGCTGTTTGTGAATGCAGCAATTACAGCTGAAACAGGCCTGGCGTGTTGATGGTTTTATAGTTTTACATGTTTTTGATATTGCATTGTGATAATAACAGTGGTCATTTAAAGGTCCAATAAGTAGAAGGCGGTCTCCTTCTTCTTCTGTGTTTCTGTGGTCTGAACGCCTGCCTTTCATCAGCCACACAGCTCCCAGTTTGACGTGCGCACACGTTTCACTGTGAAATGGAAGGCTGCTGTTGTGGAAAAACAAGTTTCACTTCTGTTATTTCATCATTAAGATCAAGAAAAATGTAGAAGAAAGGGCCAAGAAGAGTGAAGGAGGGATGGGAGGAATGACGGAGGAGTGAAGGAGATGTGTGAAGAGAGGAGGCGGACAGATGGACTCTAGACCTGCAGTCTATACACAGAGATGACACCACGGTTACTCAGCACGTCCTTCATGCTGCCCACAAACTGTTGACACAAAGATTTAAACACACACTCATTCCATGCTTCAGCATTAAGATGCATTCTCCTGTGGAAAACAGGACAAGTGGGAGGAGGAGGAGGAGGAGGAGGAGGAGGAGGAGGAGGAGGAGGAGGAGGAGGAGGAGGAGGGAGGAGGGAGGAGGAGGAGGAGCAGAGTTTAGAAAAAGAAGAAACGCAGCCAGAGAGAGTGACAACGACCTGATGTCTGTGAGCCGCAGGGCGCAGTCAGCTGTGTCAAAAACACCCCCGTCAGGAGGCTTCACCTGTCTGTCTGACTCCTCACCTGTCTGTCTGTCTGTCTGTCTGTCTGTCTGTCTGTCTGACTCCTCACCTGTCTGTCTTTCTGTCTGTCTGATTCTTTACCTGTCTGTCTGACTCCTCACCTGTCTGTCTTTCTGTCTGTCTGACTCTTCACCTGTCTGTCTGACTCCTCACCTGTCTGTCTGTCTGACTCTTTACCTGTCTGTCTGACTCCTCACCTGTCTGTCTGTCTGAAGCTTTACCTGTCTGTCTGTCTGACCCTTTACTTGTCTGTCTGTCTGTCTGACTCCTCACCTGTCTGCCTTTCTGTCTGACTCTTTACCTGTCTGCCTGACTCTTTACCTGTTTGTCTGCCTGTCTGTCTGACTCTTTACCTGTCTGCCTTCCTGTCTGACTCTTTACCTGTCTGCCTGTCTGTCTGACTCTTTACCTGTCTGCCTGTCTGTCTGACTCTTTACCTGTTTGTCTGCCTGTCTGTCTGACTCTTTACCTGTCTGTCTGCCTGTCTGACTGACTCCTCACCTGTCTGTCCTTTTCAGTCTTTCTTTATTTCTAACCCAACCTGAGGAAAACTTTTCCAGTTGAATCCTCAGAACGTAGCTCCTCCCTCCTGCCCGTCTGTCTGACTGACTCTTTACCTGTCTGTCTGTCTGGGTCTGTAAATTTTCTGTGAGTTTTCATGAACTAAAGTTTGTGTTTGTGTGTGTGTTTGTGTGTTTTGTGCACAGACACACCATTAACAAACCCTGGCGATTAGTCTTGTAGCTGCAGCAGCTCACCTGAGGTCTTCACACACCTCTGCCTTTGATTTCTGTTCCAGCCGCCTTTGATTCGCAGATCATTTATAATCTGAAGCTGAACTTGATCTCTAACTTTTAATTGGATTCAGATTTGCTGGAGTCGAGCGCAGGAGGCCGTCGGCAGTCGGCTGTCGGAGACTTTGGGGAGGCGAAGCGGCTGCGGCGCTGCCTGCAGTTAGCTCTAATTAACCGTGCAAGCCGGTTTATTTTTTAGAGGATAATTCGTGTTTTTATGGTGCTTGTGGTTTTTTGATCTCTTGCTTGGACTGAGAGAAAGGTTTTCAAATATTTTTTACACATCAGCCTCAAGAGACACAATTTAGTCCAGTGGATCTATGAGTATGGTCTGAGGACTTGTGGGGGACCCCCAGAGGTCCCCAGAGAAATTGAATTTACTGGATATTCCTCCAGTTAAAGAACGTGTCAATCAAAAAGAATGAGGAGAAGAAGGAGGAGGAGAGAGAAGGATGGGGTTAAACAGAAAACAAGATGAGGAAGGAGGAAACTGTCTCTGTCAAAAACACTTAGAAACACTTCAAACATAAAAGACTTTGACTTGAATTAGAAACATTTCTTTGTCTCTTTTTAATTTGTAGCTGAAATGTTTTAAAACCAGTAAGCATCGTTAATTTAGGGGCTAAATTTGGTTGAAAAGTTGTGCTTTTGGAGACACGTAGGCTGCGGCTTTATATCACTGATGGAGGAAATTGTGGGGGATTTTACATATAAAATATATCATTCATTTTGTAGACTGAGTCCAGTATTTCTTTAGACTCAAGAACGGGTTAATTTTACAGGTTTGAAGCCAACAGTCTTCCCACCTTTCTGCCACATTTTTCCTGCCATTTTATTCTGGGAAGTGTGGAAAATAAAATAAATCTAAAAACTAAAGCTCCTGAATAAATAACATTGTGGATGCATTTAACCGATATTACTTCAGCTTCTCTGTATTAACGGAGGACAATTCCTCCAAATGTAGCCCAGTTGTAACCTACATGTCCAGACATCCTCTCACGTACAATCACAATAACTGGGAGTTTAACATCATCGTTATTGAAAACAATTACAAGAGACCCAGAAGGAAGACAGACACGCTGCAGTTGCAAGACGAACATCCATCGCTTCTTCCAGCTCAAATCCAGCTGCTGCTGCTTGCTTCAGGCTGGCTTCCAGTAAACTGCAAATATGTTTGATTTACAACAGGACAGAAAGCTGAGAGAGAGAGAGAGACTGTGAAACAGGAAGACAGCTAAACCGAGACAGACAGCAGGCTGAAAGGCAGTCAGATGACCTGTTGGACTGATTCAAAAGCTTCCCGTGGTTGACAGACATACAGGAAGACAGACGGGGAGACAGACAGGCTATAAGGTCCTCATCCAGCCTGTGTCGCCCAGTTTTGTGGAGATTCAACTGTGAAAGTCTCCCTCAGATTGGCTCCTCATCTGTCGTCTGAAGTCTATCTGCTGGATGATAGTCGGATAGACACGCTGCATTTAGAAACCACACTCTCTCTCTGCACTTCCTCTACCTGTTGCTCGCCCCTCTCTCGCCCCATCTCCCCGTGTGATTACCCCCCCCCCCCCCCCCCCCCCCCCCCCCCCCACCACCATCCTTCTCTGCAGCATCTCAGCCTATTTCTCCCAGTCATGGTCCACTTGCTGCATGGAAAAGATTTAGCTGCCAATCCCTCTCTCAGATAGGGCCAGAGCAGTGGAGGAGGACCGGGCTGAGCCGAGCCGAGCCAAGATAAAAGTTAAAGAGCTACACCAGCTGAGGGTGTTAATGTCAGAAAATTAGGTGTTGAAGGTCCCATGCAGTCAGACCAGTGTCCTCAGATATTTGCTGTTAAAAGCGTTGCACCAAACTCCATTTAAAATTCTGATGTTTTAAAGACATGTCTGTTATCAGCAAACACTCACCACATAGAATATAACTTCAGAAGTATTGCCAGTATTAGCAGTAGAAGTACCCTTAGTAGCACAGTTACCTATAATACCAACTACAGCAGTAGTACCAGTAGTAGTAACAGCAGTATTAGCAGGTTAACACTGGTAGTACCAGTTAAAGCAGTGTTAGCAGTATTAGAGGCAGTTGCAATATTACCAGTATTAATACCAGTAGTGGTGTCAGTATTAGGAGCAGTGGTAGTTGTGGTACCAGTGCTATCAATAGTTGTAGTATTACCAGTATTACTAGTAATACCAGTAGTGTTAGCAGCAGTAGGCGACCAGTAGTAGTCGTATTAATTGTGGCACTAGTGGAAGTATTGTTGCTGTATTAACAGTAGTAGTATTACGTAGTAGTGTACGATTTACCATATTACGAGTATTTATGGAAATAGTAACACTTCTAGTAGCAGCGTTAGAAGTATTAGTAGCTTTAATAGCATATTACTTATTTATTTAGTAGCAGTATTATTACCAGTTTTGCAGTACACGATTATAGTATCATAATAGTATACAGGTACTCTGTAGTATCACCAGTATTAACTGCAGTAGTAGTAGTAGTCGTATCCCCAGTATTAGCTGTAGTAGTAGTAGTATCCCCAGTATTAGCTGTTGTAGTAGTAGTAGTAGTAGTAGTATCCCCAGCATTAGCTGTAGTAGTATCCCCAGTATTAGCTGTAGTAGTATCCCCAGTATTAGCTGTAGTAGTATCCGCAGTAGTATCCCCAGTGTTAGCTGTAGTAGTATCCCCAGTATTAGCTGTAGTAGTATCCCCAGTATTTGCTGTAGTAGTATCCCCAGTATTAGCTGTAGTACTATCCGCAGTAGTATCCCCAGTGTTAGCTGTAGTAGTATCCCCAGTATTAGCTGTAGTAGTATCCCCAGTATTTGCTGTAGTAGTATCCCCAGTATTAGCTGTAGTAGTATCCGCAGTAGTATCCCCAGTATTAGCTGTAGTAGTATCCCCAGTGTTAGCTGTAGTAGTATCCCCAGTATTAGCTGTAGTAGTATCCCCAGTGTTAGCTGTAGTAGTATCCCCAGTGTTAGCTGTAGTAGTATCCCCAGTGTTAGCTGTAGTAGTATCCCCAGTGTTAGCTGTAGTAGTATCCCCAGTATTAGCTGTAGTAGTATCCGCAGTAGTATCCCCAGTATTAGCTGTAGTAGTATCCGCAGTCGTATCCGCAGTATTAGCTGTAGTAGTATTCCCACTATTAGCTGTAGTTGTATCCGCAGTAGTATCCCTAGTATTAGCTGTAGTAGTATCCCCAGTATTTGCTGTAGTAGTATCCCCAGTATTAGCTGTAGTAGTAGCAGCAGTAGTATCCCCAGTATTAGCTGTAGTAGTATCCCCAGTATTAGTTGTAGTAGTATCCGCAGCAGTATCCCCAGTATTAGCTGTAGTAGTATCCGCAGTAGTATCCCCAGTATTAGCTGTAGTAGTATCCGCAGTAGTATCCCCAGTATTAGCTGTAGTAGTATCCCCAGTATTAGCTGTAGTAGTATCCGCAGTCATATCCCCAGTATTAGCTGTAGTAGTATCCGCAGTAGTATCCCCAGTATTAGCTGTAGTAGTATCCGCAGTAGTATCCCCAGTATTAGCTGTAGTAGTATCCCCAGTATTAGCTGTAGTAGTATCCGCAGTAGTATCCCCAGTGTTAGCTGTAGTAGTATTCCCAGTATTAGCTGTAGAAGTATCCGCAGTCGTATCCCCAGTATTAGCTGTAGTAGTATCCCCAGTATTAGCTGTAGTAGTATCCGCAGTAGTATCCCCAGTATCAGCTCCAGTAGTATCCCCTGTGTTAGCTGTAGTAGTATCCCCAGTATTAGCTGTAGTAGTATCCCCAGTGTTAGCTGCAGTAGTATCCCCAGTATTAGCTGCAGTAGCAGTAGTATCCCAAGTATTAGCTGCAGTAGTAGTAGTATCCCCAGTGTTAGCTGTAGTAGTATCCCCAGTATTAGCTGCAGTAGTAGTAGTATCCCCAGTATTAGCTGCAGTAGCAGTAGTATCCCAAGTATTAGCTGCAGTAGTAGTAGTATCCCCAGTGTTAGCTGCAGTAGTAGTAGTAGTATCCCCAGTGTTAGCTGCAGTAGTAGTAGTATCCCCAGTGTTAGCTGCAGTAGTAGTAGTATCCCCAGTATTAGCTGCAGTAGTAGTAGTATTCCCAGTATTAGCTGCAGTAGTAGTAGTATTCCCAGTATTAGCTGCAGTAGTAGTAGTAGTATCCCCAGTATTAGCTGCAGTAGTAGTAGTATCCCCAGTATTAGCTGCAGTAGCAGTAGTATCCCAAGTATTAGCTGCAGTAGTAGTAGTATCCCCAGTGTTAGCTGCAGTAGTAGTAGTAGTATCCCCAGTGTTAGCTGCAGTAGTAGTAGTATCCCCAGTGTTAGCTGCAGTAGTAGTAGTATCCCCAGTATTAGCTGCAGTAGTAGTAGTATTCCCAGTATTAGCTGCAGTAGTAGTAGTATCCCCAGTATTAGCTGCAGTAGTAGTAGTATCCCCAGTGTTAGCTGCAGTAGTAGTAGTAGTATCCCCAGTATTAGCTGCAGTAGCAGTAGTATCCCCAGTGTTAGCTGCAGTAGCAGTAGTATCCCCAGTATTAGCTGCAGTAGCAGTAGTATCCCCAGTATTAGCTGCAGTAGTAGTAGTATCCCCAGTATTAGCTGCAGTAGCAGTAGTATCCCCAGTGTTAGCTGCAGTAGTAGTAATAGTATCCGCAGACTGTGGTTTTGTTGTTGTTGCGTTCGTCCATATATAACCAGTTTACAGGGTTTTTAAGGCGGATCGATCCCTGATGCTGAACACTGTGTGCAGCTCCCTCTCAGTCTGCCTGACTGAAGCAGACTTTTTATAGAGTCCTTTAATTATCAGCTCCACAGTTTTTACTGTGGCGGCGTGACTGCATTAGCTGGGATTGAAAACCAAACGGGGTGAAATGTATAAAGAGGCGTTTTACTGCCCAGTTAAACCGGCGCTGTGGATAAAAACACAGGCTTGTTGGTGAGCTAATGATTTACCTGCCTTGTTGGTAATTTACTAATTGGCTCAGTGTATGAACTCAAAGGAGAATAACACCTAATTGGTTTGCTGCTTAAGTGCTCTGCATAGAACATGACTGAAGGAAGAAGTTGATTATCCACCTTAGTTTGTCAAATTGTCGTCAGTCGTTGGTTTATTGTGACGATTACGTCTTTCACATGTGTGATGACACATATTTGATGTTTACAGCAGCAGCAGTAATTACATCACTGATTCTGTGTGATGACGGACTTAAAAACCAACTTTAGACTTTAGACCAACTTGTCAGCTGTCACACACACACACACACACACACACACACGCCAGAAATCTGTATAAATACATAACAGCTTAAGGTTTGTGGCTTTGCATCTCAGTCTTCATCAGTGAATGGAGTTTGTTCAGTTGTCGTCACATGACGTCACCATATGTCAGGAGGTGAGTGTAAATGGGGGAAATCCAGTCTTCCTTTCTGGGAGGGGGGCTCTGGCTGGATGTTCGGACAGTCCAGTCACGTACCTGTAGCCGAGGTGGCGTGAACTGATGCGAAGATGCTTCAGAAACGTTGGCAGAGAGACTGGAGGGAAGGAACAGGGTTACAGGTGTGTGCAGCTGGTGAACTGGATATTTGGGGTGCACATTAACAAAAACTGCAGTCAAATGGCAGAAGGTGAAAATTCACTTTGCTTTGTCTAAAACATGTAAAGAGAGATGCTTCTGGTAGTTTGAGATTATTATGTTTTACACAGGCTACTAATCCCAAAGTCTTTGGGTACTCAAAGTGTTCAATATAAAACAAATATTTAGACATTTAGAAAAACATTATAAGAATCAATACAGACAAAATCTGTCATCTATTTATGAATCACTGAAATAATTTAGTTGTCTTCTTAATATTAATCTCTTTATTATGAAAATGTTCCTGCTTCCTTTCACAATAAAGTTTAGTGCTATTTTTCCAAATTCTCCGCTTGTTTTTCACCACAGCATTTTATTTCCTGCTGCCGCTTTTCACAAAACCTTTGGCTGTCAATCAAGAGGATCGGTCACGTGATTGGCTGTTGTTTTGAGTTAACAGCCAATCACATAACTGGCTCTCTGAAACATACCGTAAACTTTTGGGTCGATTTTAAAATTCTGATTTATTTCTGTGAGATTTGCTGTTTTTATGTGAAAAGAGCTCAAAGTGTCTCCTGAGATCAAACTGTTCGAGACCTTAATTATAGTTTGAGGACAAATGACACAGCGACTGCTCCGGACTCTCTTTGTCTTACAAACACACACACACACACACACACACACATTGTAACACCTGTTCTGGAATACTACCTGTAGCTGAAACACACACACACACACACACCGTCTGGTGTAAATTCTTAATCATTGCTGGACAAAAGACACTTCCCTCTCTGCTCTTTCTGTCTCTCTCTCTCTCTTCCTGCTGTTCTTTCTCTATGTCTCTCGCCCAGTCCCATTGTTCTGCCTGTGGGTATATAAGCCTGTCCGGCTGACAGGGAACTCCCTCTGGAGAGCTGAGATCACAGATGCTCTGCTGATGGGATGTCCAGTTAGTTAGTGCGCGCGCACACACACACACACACACACACACACACACACACACACACACACACACACACACACACACTCGTTCTCATTTACGCATCACACGTGGACACACACACTTTGACCATCACGTCTTCATTCAAGGACGAGTGTCAGACGCCAACACTCACACACTCGCTCTCTCTCACACACACACACACACACACACACACACACACACACACACACACACACACACACACACACACACACACACTCGGAGACACAGACACACACTTGGAGACACAGACAGGTCCATCTGGCCAGGAGAGGTGGTAATGTGTCTGTAGGTCAGGCAGGAGGCCAGCTGTGTTTGTTGGAAGCTTCAGTGAGTCCGCCGGGTCCTGCCATGATTAAGAACTCAAACTTGCCCTCGTGCACAGGTGTGTGTGTGTGTGTGTGTGTGTGTGTGTGTGTGAAGGGGGGATGAAAGGGAGAGATAATTAAAATGCCAAAAGATTTTTGCAGCAGCTCCTCAGCCAGACAAAGAATTAACTTGTTTGTTTATCAAAGGTGGTTTTTACCAACTTCCTCTGAGTCTGTTAAAGGCTTGGTTCACCCAAAATAAAATATATATAACATATATGTGTTCCCACTTACCTCCACCGACATCTAGCCATGCAGACTGGTCTGGTGTTATTTGTGCAGGTGATGTCTCTCTTGTGATATCTCTGTGATTTCTGCCTCTGCTCCAAAACAATAGAATGAAATAGAATTTATGGATCTCGCAGCACTGAAAAATGACATCCAAAACAGCTGCATCTATATTCAGAAACAATGTCCCGGCTACTCTGAATAATAATGCACGAGACAAAAAGTAGATTGTATTTTTCTGTGTCATTTGGTTAAACCGACCCCTTTTAAGAACTGGCATCTAACTACTGACGTCTCCAGACACCAATCTGTGACTGGAAGCCACTTAGTCATTTAGCCTGTTGAATATAAACCATCATTGCTGTCGTATAAAAACCATGCATCTCCAATACATCATCTTTTTTCAACTGACGAAGAAATAAATGTTTTTTTCATTCATTCACTGAATAAAGACTGAAAGCTATAAAATGTAGTAAACTGACTTTGAGTTTAGATTGTTTGATTATATGTGTGGACTGCAACGCCAGTTGTGCTTCATCACTTTTGCTGTAAGAACAAAGTGTGTCTGCTGAGGGTCGGACTGCTGGAGGTGCAACATGTAATGGCTCACAATGCATGGTAACAAAGCATCAGCTCATGCTGCTGCAGCGGAGGAGCTGTTGTCTCTGATAAGGTGAGCTGATAAGGTTCAGAACTTTGTTGGGATCATTGTTTGTTTTATGGATTGTAATGTCTGACCTCTAAGCCAACATGGACAAGAAGCTCTGAAGGTAGTACGGATGAATCAAGCATGAGGAGCTTATCTTTCTTTACATTAAACCCTTTAGCGCGCAGTAGCATCCAGAGAGACCAGGTGGTCCTGCGTGGTCCAGGGAAAGTGTTTGCTGTCTCTTTGGTTATCATCTCCTACCTGTAGGATGCAAACACATTCAGTAAACCCTGTCTGGCCCTGGTTGGACCGATGTGGCCTTGAATGGAAATATGTGTATAATTGCACACACTAAAGCCCGTCTTAGCATCCATTACCCTTCTGTAAACCCTGTTATGTCCACACTAGCCCAGTGTGGCCCTGCTTGGCCCTGTATTGAAGCTCCTCTGGTGCTCGGCTCTCTGGTTATAATTCCTGACACTCAGTCGTATCATAGCGCACAGCTCTCTTCACTCAGACACCCACATGCAGCCATTGTGAGTGTGAAAAGCTAAAAGCTATTGAAGCTAATTGCACCAACAAAAGCACAAGGAGTGTTTATGCAAATCCTCCTCTCATTCTGCCTCTCACTGCCTTTCTATTCACCCCTCGCTCCCCTCTCCATCCCCCAGTCTGTTTGCCTCCCACTTTATCATTTTTATTTGTTCTCTATCCCCTCATTTTCCCTCCGATCCTCCCTCCTTCTTCTCTCTCCTTCCCTCCCCCGCTGTTCTCATTCCTTCTCTC
Source organism: Enoplosus armatus (assembly GCF_043641665.1). NCBI lineage: Eukaryota > Metazoa > Chordata > Actinopteri > Centrarchiformes > Enoplosidae > Enoplosus > Enoplosus armatus. The sequence continues at coordinate 21,750,836 of NC_092194.1, forward strand.
TTTCTAACTCCATCGTTTGTCTCAACACTTGTTCCTCCATCTGAACGCACACGTCTCCTCTTTATTTCCTCATTCTTCCCTTCGTGATCCCCAGTTCTTTACTATAGTCTAAAAAAATGTTTTGAAATAAATAGACCAGTCAGAAGTTACTTTATATGACTGAGGATTGCCATAGCAACGAGGGGAGGACAGGTGTACCTCACCATGGAGAAACTTTTGTGCTTTACATTTGTAGATTTACATACTGCCAGTCATCCAGGCTCTTCGTCATTCAGACAGACAGACAGACAGACAGCTTGTATCTAGTCACCCCGTCAGTATAATTAATGCAGTTTTGTCTCCTTCCAGTTCACAGCAGTTCTGTATCGACTGGTGATATCTTTTTATGGGCTGCAATAGAACCACAATGCAGTCAATATTATGAATGTGTGTGTGTGTGTGTGTGTGTGTGTGTGTGTGTGTGTGTGTGTGTGTGTGTGTGTGTGTGTGTGTGTGTGTGTGTGTGTGTGTGTGTGTGTGTGTGTGTGTGTGTGTGTGTGTGTGTGTGAGAGGGGACAGTGTGAATAGTGATTAGAGGCTCTGATAAGTGACATTTCCTCTCCGCACAAGCTTTTATCGTCAACACACACACAGAAACAGAATGATATCTAGCTCTGTTCCGGGTTGTAATTTACAAGCCTGTATAGGAGTGTGTGTGTGTGTGTGTGTGTGTGTGTGTGTGTGTGTGTGTGTTATCACATGGCTTTGGACCAATCAGCTCTCCCGTCCTCTCTTTCTTTCTTTCTTTCTTTCTTTCTGTTTCTCGGGTCTCGTCTGCCTCTTATGTTTTTGTTTTTGAGGATTATTGACACCAACAACAACAGGAGGGGGAGAGAGGTGTAGGATGGCTAGAGAGAGAGAGAGAGAGAGCGTGCTGAGAGCTGCATCCATCATCAATTATTCAGCTTTCTGTTGCTTTGTACAAACAAGACCTCTGGCAGAGAGGACGACACACAAAGACACACAGCTCTGGAAACCAGACAGAGATTTTAGGAATGTGTTGGGAAGAAGAACAACAGTTGAGCCGCGACAGATTAAACCTAAATGTAGATCGACAGGCCGACATCAGGGAAAATCCACACAGAGCTGTGATCTACTGGAATGTGGATAAAATACGTCTCAGTCCAGCTACTCTCTGCAGCAGGAAACGCTTCTTCAAAATGAAAGCGTTGTTCCTTTGTTGTTGTTGTTGTTGTTGTTGTTGTTGTTAGTTGACCCACTCAGAATGGACCAGCTGTCCTCTTTGGGACCATAACCCACCAGCTGGGAACCAGAACAGCGAAGCAGACCCATGAAAATTATTATCATTTGTAGTAATTATTATTATTAGTACCACCAGTAGCAGTTTTTTATTATTGTTTTGGGTTCAGGCCCCGGCCTTCCCCCGACCTGTGGCCCCATGTCGTCCTTTTGTGGTCTCAGCAGTGATGCGAAGGTGGAAGCTCTCAATTTCCCTGTTAATCTACGTTCCTACCTGGTTTTGAGGTTTGGTTATTGACAGGACGGGGGCTCAGACAGCCAGAAGGAGCTGGCAGAGGATCCGCTGCTTCTCTGAGTTGAAAGACTTTGCCTCGGTTGATGTGGTTCAGCATCTGATCAGGATGCCTCCCTGTGGAGGAAATAAAAACATTCATTTTTCTCCTGCAATGATGACGATGCAACACGTCACCGCAGCAGAAAGTGAGTGTGCTTGGATCCACTCAGGAGACGGAACAGTCCTCTGCTAGACCCGATTAGAATACAAGGTCAGTTTTGACCTGGCCTGACTCGGATCCTGGGCCGGGTTTCGGTTACTAGGAACCAAGAGGACCTGGACTCACCTCTAGTTTAGCGTGTTTACTCAATATCAAAATAAATTGTAAAGAACGAAGAAAAGAAGGAAAAGAGTGAAAGAAGCATGCTTCTTTGTAGAGTTTAGCTCATCTATAATAGATGAAGTCAACCTCACCCTGTGTGTGTGTGTGTGTGTGTGTGTGTGTGTGTGTGTGTGTGTGTGTGTGTGTGTGTGTGTGTGTGTGTGTGTGTTGCAGCCTGGCCTCAGCACCAGGTTGTTGTAACCTGCTTTGATCAATCACAGCCAGAGAGGCTGGCAGGGTGGCACCCAACAGATGTGTGTGTGTGTGTGTGTGTGTGTGTGTGTGTGCACCTTGTGGTTTCAGTGTGTAAATGAGGGGTTGCCGGGTGTGTTTCAGATGTGTCTTGGTGTAAATGTGGTTTTGGTTTGAGGTTGTTTGAAAACTAAAAATGTGCTAATTTGAAGTTTCACTAATTATACTCCCATTTTCAGGATTATTTAAGGACAGATTTGGTTTTAGATGTTTATCAAACTTCCTGAAGCCTGAAGTTAAATAAGTTTAACAAGCAAGCGATGAGATGTTGCTTTTATAAAGGACATTTGCTGTGTGAAATACCAGCGTTTGTCCAAAGGGGGTCAGCATGCCAACGTCCCTGAAGGAAGACGGTCAGCTGCACAGAAATGTCGACATGTCAGTAACAAAGTGCATTTTGTTTTCACATAAACAGCTTTTTTAGATTGTGATCAATAGATGATGATGTAAACAGCTACGTGTGTTTATATGTTGTTGTTTTTGTGGACATATATATATACAGTATGTGTGTGTGTGTGTGTGTGTGTGTGTGTGCGCGTCTGTGTGTGTGCAGGGAGTGTTGTAGGCCAAAGGTATGTTGTTCTGACTCTGTTGCCAAACTAATTAGTGTTGTAGAGCTCAGAGGCCTGTGGAGAGGTTACACCACACTGTGTGTGTGTGTGTGTGTGTGTGTGTGTGTGTGTGTGTGTGTGATATTCTGCCAAAATACCTCTTTTCTTGTCATTCACACACACCTCAAGCACACACATGAACACACAGAGACATCCCTCTGTCGGGTCCTGACTTGGCCTGCGATGCTACCATCTTGTTTTCTGAGCCACAGGTCTGCACTGCTGTGTGTGTGTGTGTGTGTGTGTGTGTGTGTGTGTGTGTGTGTGTGTGTGTGTGTGTGTGTGTGCGCACGCGTGTGTCCTTGATGACGTCATTCACAGCAACTGCCTTGATTAATGATGTCATGTGAAAATCAGTGACAAGCATCACATTGATCAGAAGGAAGGATGGGTGAAAGTGAAAAGTCTGATAAGTGGATACCAGAGGCAGGAAGGAAAGAAGGAAAAAGAAAAGGTGAGGAGGAGAGTAAAGGAGCAGACGGAGGTAAAAAGGGAGTCGTGGTTTAAAAAGTACAAATACAAGAGCAATAAAGTGCAAAGTGGAGTGGAGCACAGAGTAGTTAGAAAGGAGGAAGAAAGAAGGAAATGAAAGACAGAGGAAGATGAGGGATGGAAGGAGAAAAAAAGATGAGATAAAAATGTAAGAAGAAGTGAAGGAAGAAGAGAGGAGCTGTAAAGTTAGAAGAGGAGGGAAGCAAACGGGAAGAACATGAATATACAAAAAGAGAGGAGGAGGGGGTGTGGAAAAAAGGAAGGAAAGGAAGGAGAGAGGAAGGAAGGACGAGTGAGGAGGATGATGGAGGTTGTCAGGGGAGGAAGACTCATTCACTGTCTGCTGGCTGCCAGCCAGAGAGGTGGAGGAGGAGGAGGAGGAGAGAGAGGGAGTTGTCTCTTTGTTTGAAGGTTACAGAGGGACAAGAAGAGAAAGAAAAGAGTAAGAGAGGAAGTGTAGCAGAGAGAGAGAGAGAGAGAGAGAGAGGAGGAAGAGGAGGAAGAATTGTAGTGAGAGAAAGGAAAAGAGAAGAAACGATAAAGACGAGAAAAAGGGGCTCAAGTAATTTTGTGTCTCCAAGGTGGCAGCAGCTTTTATACCATTAACTGTGTGTGTGTGTGTGTGTGTGTGTGTGTGTGTGTGTGTGCGCTCCTGCCAACTCTTTAACGAGGGACTGCTGCTAATTTCAGAGCTAATACTGAACTGTTCCACACCACTGAACCCAGGGAGGAGGAGGAGGAGGAGGAGGAGGGGAGGACAGATGAGGAGAGGAGAGGAGAGGAAGTAAGGATGTAGGAGAAACAAGGTGATAGAGGAGGAGGAAAGATGGGAGGGGAGGAGAGGAGAAACAGAGGAGTTATGGGGGAGGAAAGTACACACAGAAGGACATAAAGGAGAGAAAAGGGGGGAGGAGAGGGGAGCAGAGAGGGCAAAAAGTAGGGGGGCATACAGGAGAGGAAAGAAGAGGAAGGAAAGACAAAGTGCAAAGGAGGAGAGGAGGCAAAAACAGGAAAGGAAGTGAGGACATAGGAGTGGAGGAGAGGACAAGTGGCGAGAAAAGGGGAGGAGAGGATAAGGATAGAGGTAAAGGTAAGTAAGGAGAGAGGAGAAGAAAGATGAGGAGAAAAGAAACAGGAGTTAGGAGGAAAGTACACACAGAAGGACATGAAGGAGAGAGTAGAGGGGAGGAGAGAGGGCACAAAGTAGGGGGGAGGATACAGGAGAGGAAAGAGGGGAGTAGAAGGGAAGACAGGAAATAAAGACAAAGGAGGAATTAAGAACATAGAAGAGAAGAGGAGGGAGGAAGGAGAAGAAGAAGTAAAATGGGATGGGTGGAGATGGAAGGAGGAAGAGAAGAGGGAGGGACGGATGAGAAGTAAAGGCATGGTGAAGAAAAAGAGGGTTGAGAAAAGGAAGCAAATACATAGGATGGAAGGAGGGTAAAGGAGGTGATAGGAGAGAAAACAAGGAGTTGAAATAAGGACACAAGGGGCGGGGCAGGATGGGGGGGTAAGGGCAAAGGAGTGAAGACGATGAGAATGGAGAAAAGAGGAGGAAAAGAAAAGAGAGAAAAAATGAGAAGTAAGGAAATAAGGACATAGAAGGGAAGAAGACATGAGGAGGAAAGATAAAACAGGAGAGTGGGAGAATGCAGGAGGTGATGGACAAAGGTGGACACGAGAGAGACAAAGGAAGGAGGAGGAGGAGGAGGTGAAGATAATTAAACTTGTAAACCTGTGCAGCTGTCACCTCCTTCTCCTCTTCTTGCATCCCTCTTTCATCATTCCTCTTTTTCCCTTCAGCATGTGTGATCTGCCTGTCTCTCTGTCAACCAATCTTCATTGATTTTTTGTTCGTTTTTTGTTTCTGTGTTTCCTACCTCTGACCTCCTTCATGTTGCACCCAAATTATCATTTCATTCAGTGAAACAGCCCCCACACAGAGCGTGATGCCACAGCTTCATCAACAGTAATAAATAATCATTGGGCAGATTGATCATAAACTGCAGTGGATGACTTGAGTGTATATTTGCATGATGGAAATGTAATGCGTCTGTACCTTTATTGGTTGCTATTTGTTGCTCCAGGAAATGTTTAATTTATGTCATGCTACCTTTTTTCAAATTTGAAGCCAACCTGACAGCAACGACTGGGATGTTAGCACAAGCGTTAGCTTGCTCACTAGATTTTTAGCTATTAGGTCTCCTAGCTTTCTAGGCTAGCTGAGAAATATAACGATTCTGCAAAGTCCATGATTGCATTCAGTACCAACCTTATTATGTCCTGTGCCATTTTTCTTTTAAATTCTCACAATCTACAATTTATTTTAAGACAACTACAATATGATCAAGGTTAGCAACAGCCCATCACCACACCTTTACTTTCGGACACACTACTTCCTGCAATGGCACTGAAGTTTGTGAAATGCTAAATAGTCCAATATGGACGGACATTGGGAAGGCTGGCTAGCTCACTAGCTTTTTAACTAGCTACCATAGCTAAGTAGGCTAGCTTGGAAGAATCGCTATTAAAAATTCCATCTTCCATGTAATTTTAATCTGATGCACAAATACAACAATGTCCACATGTGGAATATAGTTTGCCTGAGTTTATTGTGACGTAAACTAAGTGGAAGTCAATGAAGCTAAAACATTTCTTAAATGGTAAAAACATCAGGAAAGAAACCTTTGGTGGCATAAATCTTCATTTTTTTTGCCCGCCTGGCATTTTAAACTGAAATATGATTTCCAAGTGGCACCAGATTGATTTTACAACATGAATTATGAATGCTGCTCCCATTAACGTGTTTAGTTTTGTTCTTATTCATGGTCGACATTGAAAAGTCTGTTACTTACAAGATGGCTCCCTGTAATTTGCTACCCTGCGTTTATTCATGTCGGGTTTACGTGGTTATTAATTCATGTTACTATTCATCTTTAGTAATTAATACCCTCAACTCATATCCATAAATTTCACATTATTATCCCATAACATTCATTATCATTTTGGTCATATGAGCTTTGCTTAATTGTGCTGCGTTGTGCATTAATGAATTTGTGCATTAAAGTTTCCTTCCAAAGGAGATAACTGCTGTTGTGAAATTAAATGACAAAATGTCTAGAAGCAAAAAATTGCTTTATGAATATTCACTCAGTAAATGATTTCACTGTTTTAAAGGCAGGTTATTTAAATATATTTGTTTGACTAAATAGGGAAGTTACACAGTGTATCTTCCAGGTTTTCGAGCCACAGAATTATTTGCTGTAATTATAATAAATATTATTTATACTTTCCAGAATATAACCTATATATCATGTAAATTCATCCAGTGCATGTATAAGAGCCAATAGTCTTCTTATACCTCATAATTATTTAAAGGTTTCAGCACAATAATCAACCTGTTTCACTACAAACCAAACAAACCTTTCTGCTAATGAACAAACATAATTCTTTTTAAAGCATGGCCTCAGAAGTGTGTAATGGATAAGTATTAGAGTAGAAGGATGAAATGTAAAGACAAACAACAAAAAACAAAGTTGTGGAAATGCATCGTTGCACTTGATGAACTGGAAGCGCTTGTTTTAAGAATAAAGCCAATCAGGATACAGCAAAGACAAAAAACTGTAACATTACTGTGAAAAAATAAGTTTAAAAAACACAGATTATCTGAAGTGTGTTATTATCACCGATACAAACAAATAATATCAAGAGC
>NC_092194.1:21762797-21780297 GCF_043641665.1 Enoplosus armatus
CTACACTCACAGTTTCACAGTGTCTCTCTCTCTTCACATTATTTAATATCTTCATATATCTTCCTCTTTTTCTCACTAACACACATTTTATATCTGAATCTTCCCCAGATTCAAATCTGTGCAGGCTTTGTTTAAGTTTAAACTGTGTGTGTGTGAGTGTGTGCGCAGAGAGAGAGATTTCTATCAGTTGTTAAGGGCCTCAAACTCCACAGATTGTAAAGTTGTGTGTGTGTGTGTGTGTGTGTGTGTGTGATGGCTATCAGCGGTCAGGACCTCAAACCCCCCCAGATTTCCCCGTCGGCTACCGTGCAGCGTTCCTCTGGGTTTTATCTCCCGCCTTCATCTCTCTCTTCATATTGCTCGCCGTGTTTCTCTTTATCTCAGCGGAGACGTTCCTGCGTGGGTTTTCTTTTTTAAATATTCTCCCTCTCAGTTTGGCCTCTGTGGACGGATGAGCTGATCATGTAAACAGATACTCTGATATCTGGACAGAACAGAAAAAAATTAAGCAGAGAGTTTATTCCCAAATATAAATTGAACCAAAATTGAGTTCTGTTCAAACAGAATGAGGCGGGAATGAAATAAATGTGCTTTGGTCTCTGAGGAATGTCACCACACAGTGAAATGTAAATCGAGCATTTCAGTCAATCTTCTGCTGCCTCCAAATGTAAGTTTGTGTGAGTGAAAGCTCTCTGAAAGCAAAGTCACACATAAAAATCAGCAGAGCTGAGTTAGAGGTCGACTATTGGCTGTTCGAAGTCCAAATGAAAATTAAAAAAACAATTCAATTCTCAGTTATAAGCTGCCTATTTGCTGCACACCTCTGATGTCAAGTGTAGCTGTAAAGACTGAAGAGCGATGCTTGTTGTGTGACTATCGGAGGTTTGTTTCTGACTGTATCGTCTGTACGTTTATAAAGTTGAATATCAGTGAATACATTTAGGTTTCTTTGAAAGTTTCTCGACTTTCAAACTGTTTTCTCCTCATGTTCCTCAACTAGCAGTGAAGTGAAACTGCCTGAGGCCTCAGTTCTGGTTAAAGCCTCACTATGGTTCAAGTGAACTAGTTCGTACTTTGTGTTGTTTGACTGATCTAATAGCGAAGGTGTTCATACCTGTCCACTTGAAGCCCCCCCCCCCTGAATACTGAAGTAAAGACTGCTCACTGTTTATTTCTTTGAGTGGATAGAAACCTGGCGTTCTTACATCACAGGTCAGGATGTTAGCAGGTGCTAGCACAGTGTGGCAGTTGTTCTGCAGGTGTTGTGTCTTGTAGGTAAAGTGTATTGATGAACGGGTTTTCTTTCAAAAGTCTAGATCAATAAAAGCAGCTCCACCAAACTAAATAGAATAAAGGACGTTTTTATGTGAATCAGATATTTCCAAACAGCCAGTCGGCGTTTGAGGAGCTCAGGCGGTAAATCTGCCTGATGACGGGCCGTCCTGTCACATGACTGATGGCCAGTTTGACCTCCAATTGACCTGGAAGTTAAACCTCGACCACCCAGTGACCTTCCCAGCATGCTCTCTGCCTGCACGCTCTTAAAATAGTCACACACACACACATACAGAAACACACATATCTCTTCCTTTCAGCTGACAAGCTCTTTAAAAAGCCATCGACCCACCTCGCTGAACTTTACGACATGACACACACACACACGCGCACACACACACACACACACACACACACACACACACACACACACACACACACACATCGCCTGCCGTGACAAGCTCTTTAAAACACCATCAAGTCACCCGGCTGAACTTTACGACACGGTTTCATTTCATGTTTATAAGACCCAAACACCGACACGCACACACACACACACACACACACACACACACACACACACACACACACACACACACACACACACACACACACACCGATCACAACAAGTGTTGCATTTACCTACTCAGCCGGTACATGATAAATATGTCTGTTTGAGTCAAGGTCAAACACACCTCCTTGTCCGCTGACACACAGTCTCATATCCACACACACACACACACACACACACACACACACACACACACACACACACACACACACACACACACACACACACACACACACAGAGCAGACAGACATGAAGACATATTTGTCGTCCATCAACATAATGCTTTCCAAGTTTGTGGAACAAATAAATTCCATCTGCCTGGCGGCTCCTCGCTCTCCCAGCAGCCATCACTGCAGGCTTCACACACACACACACACAGACACACACACACACACACACACACACACACCTGTGTGTGAATAACTACTGTGAATGTGTGTGTTTTTAGGTGAAAAATGTTCAGTTGGCTTATTTACGTCGTTATGAATAAATGTGCATTCTTTTGAAAGTGTTCCCCCCCGACCGACTGATGACCTGTTGGGTATCGAAACCCACCGAAATGAGCATCGAGCACCGAAGTACTGAAAGCTGCCGTTGAACGTGTTAGAAACGATGGGATAGATCCTGATTTAAATCAAAGCGCTCTTGAACGGCTGCTTTTTTGGCAACAATTGACAAAAAGAAAAACATGTTCATATTTCCCAAAGTACAGTGAGTTCCTCTCCTCCCCATTTAGTGTCGCTTCTTCCTGATAAATAAACGACACACAGTATGAAAATGATATTCTTCGCCAGATGACAGCCATTTTTCATCTCTAGCCCCTAAACAACTCCTCCTCCTCTGAAGTGTTTGTCCGCTGTCCCTCCATCTCATCCCTCTCCTCCTCCTTACACCTCCCTCTCCCCCTTTTATCCCTCTAACACTTTTTTCTCTCTTTTTTTTTTTTTTTTGCTTCGGCAAAAATTAATCACCTGTCTTTATGTGTGTGTGTGTGTGTGTGTGTGTGTGTGTGTGTGTGTGTGTGTGTGTGTGTGTGTGTGTGTGTGTGGCCGGCAGGAAGCCCACAGAGGTTTTTAGCAGCTGATTTATTGCAGAGTTAATTCATAACGGCGTCCAATGATGATGAGAGGCCGCAGGAAAGTATGGTCGTCACTGTTGTTGTTGAAGGGTGAAAGAGAGAGAGAGAGAGAGAGAGAGAGAGAGACAGAGAGAATAAACAGAGCAGCTCTTTGATGTAAAGTAATAGAGTGGAAAGTGATGGAGAGGATGGAGGAAAAGAGGACGTAATGGAATAAAGGAGAGGAGAGACAGATTGTCAGCTACTCTGTAGTGTAGTTTTAGTATGAAGTAATACAGTAAAGGAGGGACCAGGGAGGTAGGGGTCTGCTGGTTCCCCCCTCAGTGATCAGTTCTTTATATCGATCTGAAAGAAAATCACTTGAAGTCATCAGCTGGATTTGCATATTTTCATATTTACAAATTGTCGTCTCCTGGTGTCAGAAGTCTTTTCCAAAGCGTGGAGTCACAAGAAAACTGTTAAAATTAGCAACAAGTTTAATTTCACTTGTATGACCCAATATCTCAAATCACAAATTTGTCTCAAGAGGCTTAACAATCTGTACAGCATGCGACACCCTCCGTCCTTAAAGCCTCAGCTGGGATAAACTCCCCAAGAGGGATCCCTCTCCCAGGAGATCGCAGCCGTGTGTCGTGGACGTAAAAAGATAATAAGTAGATATTAAATGGCTGGTGATGAATTGTAGACGCTCAGGTTTTCATTTGTCTGAGCACAATGTTTGAGACTGAAACTTTCTAAATGTTTTAATTAGAGAGCAAACAGGTGTGCTTGAACGTTCAGCTTCGCGAGCCTCTCTCATTTATTAGAGTTCAGTTTGTTTCAGCCTGCATTTCTGCATGATGCAATGTTTATGGGCTGCAGTTGATGCTGCATTAAGGTTTTCTGCTCCACTGAGACACATGAAGTTCTGTCTCATGCAGCAACAAGTCTACTGTGAGTCACATCCTGCACATCAAGTCTTTGTAATCAGATTGCTTACCTTGTGCTGTTCTTTGCCCTCCGTCCAGGCTGCAGGCTCTGAGGAAGGAGAAGTCACGGGACGCAGCGAGATCGCGGCGGGGAAAGGAGAACTTTGAGTTTTATGAACTGGCCAAGATGCTGCCGCTGCCGGGCGCCATCACCAGCCAGCTGGACAAGGCCTCCATCATCCGGCTCACCATCAGCTACCTGAAGATGAGGGACTTCGCCAACCAGGGGGACCCGCCGTGGAACCTGCGCATGGAGGGGCCGCCGCCCAACACCTCTGTTAAAGGTAGGATGGACATGGACATGGCTGGAGGACGGGGTTTGTCTTTAGACTGTTGTACGAGGCTCTGTGTGGTTCCAGGAAAGAGTGTTTTTGGTTTGTTCAGCAGAAAAACAACAGAAAGACTCTTTAGAGCAATGATCCCTCTGTGTGGTTTTCTGTCCCTGAACAAGAAAGGTTCAAATTAACAGTTTGATATCATAGCCAAACAATTTCAAGTCCAACAGGGAACCTTTTGAATGATTTAGTTTCTTCCAAGAAGCCTTTATGTTGGGTGGTGTTTGTCCTTTTTGGCTTTTCCTCCATTTGTGCCAAGAAAAGTCAAGTAATGAAAACGGGACACAGGACAGACTTCAGTCCAAACAGGGGTTAACTCTAGCTGCATCAGCCAAAGACTATGTCTCTCGTTTGCTGACGCGTTTCACCTCATATCTAATAGATTTAACAGATGAGCGAGTTTCAGGAGCTTTGCGAGACGGCCAGCGAAGGCATCATCTGATCCCTGAAAGTTCACTGATTTGTCCAAAACGCTGGTTCAGTCAGTTCACACTGGATACTCTCCTCTGAGAGACGTCGCTCTGCTCAGCTTGGATTGAACACATTTAGCAAATTTGACTGCTGGAGTGAAGTCCATGTTCATGTGTTCAAATGAGGAGCTCCAGCTGATTCATTTATTTTCCTGCAGTTTTGTCGTCCTCTTGTTTCTGTGCATTCATGGAGACACACAACTTCAGGAGAAGTCCGAACGTATCGTGAAGTTGAATCATTTTAAACGTGCGTGGTTGTGTCTTGATGACTTCTTTTCATTTTGTCAAAATTTTAAATAATTTGAAAAAGTTGATTTCTGACCTAAATGACCTCCAGTGGGCTTTTCCTTTTCCTTTACTCTCATTGTGAACTAAACCATGACAACAGCTTGAGTCTCTTATTTAGCTTCCATATAATCTTGTCTTTGTATCTTCGAACAAACCTTTTTATTCTAATGAATCTGAACACACAAACAGAAGAGTATGGGAGCGACGGAGAGCAGCGCTGCGGTGACTGTCTGGACCTTCAAAGTGCTATCAAACAACGTGGAAACACACACACACACACACACACAGGCGGCTAGCTTCAGCGCTAAGTGATTTTCTGTGAAGGGAACATTAAGCTTTGATGAATTTCTGCCTGGAGTACCAGAGTATACACAGCACTTGTGAATCTAAGTGGAATTTGCCTTTGAAATGGGCCCTTTGTGCGACGCACTTAGAGGAGAAGAGGAGCGTTCGCTTTTAAAAGGGACGTTTGGGCTTGTAGGAATGACCCAAAGATGAAAGCAAATTGCCTCAAATTTCTGGTGGCGAATGTGTGTTTTAGTGTGTTTCAGTGTGTGTGTGTGTGTGTGTGTGTGTGTGTAAGAACGACAACCTGTATGCAGAGCTGTAGCGTGAACAAGATTGTAGTTCAGAATGTGGGAATGTGTGAGTAAAAGTAAATGTTTGTGTGCTTGTGGAGGTCCAATGATGTCTGTGTGTGTGTGTGTGTGTGTGTGTGTGTGTGTGTGTGTGTGTGTGTAGGCACATACCCTCGCCACACAACAGCAGATGGCATCATTGTCGTCAGTGCTTTGAAGAGGCACATGCATTTTAATGAACAGAACAGAAATGTATACACCAAATTAGTTAGTGTGTGTGTGTGTGTGTGTGTGTGTGTGTGTGTGTGTGTGTGTGTGTGTGGTGGATGGTTTCGGAGCTTGCAGCATGCGTGTGTGTTGGAAATGTTCCTGTAACACAGTCCTACATCCTGTCAGAGAATCACGCCGAGTCAGTTTTAACACATATTTACAAAAATATGCAGTTGTTATGTAAAACGCTGGTCTCTGATTGGCCGGCAGGCGTCCTCAGCAGTTGGAGACCAAAGCGGAGCTGAAAGGACTCCGAGTATTGGACCTACATCCATCAGCTGGACACAAACACACCTCTGATGGGATGATCAAATGGGCAAAACTGTAAATGCTAACACACTTACCATAACAGCTGCCCCCCCAGGGGGGCAAAAAAATCAGTGTTTATTTCTTTAAACAACAAACACACACACACACACACACACACACACACAAGCCTGTATTTATTTTAGTTTTAATGTCCATGAAGTCTAAATTCAACCTGAACAGAGACGACAGGCCAAAATGTCCTCAGTGTGAAGGTCTGGAGCACAAAAAACACACACACACACACACACACACACACAGCAAGGTGAGGCCGGTCTCACCTTATGTATGAATATCAAATGCACGTACACACACACACACACACACACACACACACAGAGAACATGGACAGTACATGATACACACTCTCTCTCTCCACTGGAGTGTGTGTGTGTGTGTGTGTGTGTGTGTGTGTGTGTGTGTGTGTGTGTGTGTGTGTGTGTGTGTGTTCAGGTTGTCTTCTCTCTCCTATTGACTGACTCTAATGAATGAATATCCTCCTCCAGAATACTGTGTGTGTGTGTGTGTGTGTGTGTGTGTGTGTGTGTGTGTGTGTGTGTGTCCATGGCTGTGTGACTTTTTCCTTTGTAATTGTTTTGTGTGTTACTGTGTGTGTGTGTGTGTGTGTGTGTGTTGCAGAGTGTTCAGTACAGCAGAGAGTTATTGATTTTGGCCTCTGTGTAGATGCTCTGCATCGGTTCAGGTAATGAAGATGGCTGTGTGTGTGTGTGTGTGTGTGTGTGTGTGTGTGTCTGTTTGACCCACTGAGAATATCCTCATTTATAGTGTTTTCCTCTTCTTCTCTCCCTCCTCCATTTGTTTTCTTGCTGTCATGACTTCTTCTTCTTCTCTCTTCTTCCTCTTCTCATCCTTTCTTCCCAGCTAAGGTCACACTCTCTGTCTCTCTCTGTCTGTCTCTCTGTCTGTCTCTCTCTCTGTCTCTCTCTCTCTCTCTCTCTGTCTCTCTCTCTGTCTGTCTCTCTCTCTGTCTCTCTCTCTCTGTCTCTCTCTCTGTCTCTCTCTCTGTCTCTCTGTCTCTCTCTCTGTCTCTCTGTCTCTCTCTCTCTGTCTCTCTCTCTCTGTCTCTCTCTCTGTCTCTTTCCCTCCCCATGCTCCCCCCACCTCTTCATCTTTTTCTGTTTAACTCTTTCTTTTAGTTTTGCCAGTATGAACTTGTTACTTACTAAACATTATGAGGAAAAATAATTTCCTGATGATATTGAACTTGTATTTGTTTGTTTGTTTGTTTGTTGTTGTTGCTCCTGTGACTTTCCAACCTGAGAGTCCCGTGGGGAGGTGCAGGTAAACAAATGAAGCGCTCCCCTGTATGAGCAGCTATCAGAGCTGGAGCTGTTTGACCTCCAGTCTGTTGATTCATTATCACACTGTGTGTGTGTGTGTGTGTCCTCCCTCCTCTTCCTCCTCTTCCTCCTCTGCTCTCTCACCCTTTGTTTGTACTCCTCCTTTGTCGATCCTCTCCTCTCCTCCCTGCTCCTCTGCTTTTCCTCCTCATGCCTCCCCCCTCCTTCTCTTCCTCATGTCTCCCCCCTCCTTCTCTTCCTCCCTCTCTTTCTCTCCTGGTTTGACCTCCTCTCCCTCTCTTCAGCTCCCCCTTTTGTCTGTCTCATCCCCTCTCTCACTGCTTCCCTCCCATTTCTTTCCTCTTCCCAACCCCCCCTTTCTTTTTTAACCTCCTCCACCTCCCTTCATCTTCTTCCCCTTCTCCCTGCCTCCTTCTACCCCGTCTTCCATTCCTTTTCCTTCTCCCTCCTGTCCTCCTCTTACTCTAGTCTTCACCCTCCTCCATCCTTCCTCTCCTCCACCCCCCCCCCCCCCCCCCCCCCGTTGACCTTTGCAGTAATTGACCCATCAGTTGCTCTTCTACAGTTTAGTGTTGGAGGTTTTGACTTCCTGTCAGAGAGTCTCCACATCTGCTGCAGGACGCCACACAAACAACCATGACCTTTGGAGCATCCTGACACCCAGCCTGAGTGTGTGTGTGTGTGTGAGTGTGTGTGTGTGTGTGTGTGTGTGTGCGTGTTTTTATACAACTGACCGCTCACCATTTAAGTGTGTCAGTGTGTGAATTTACGGCTGTGTGTGTGGTTGCACATGTGCATATGGTATGTGTGTCCAGTCGTGTGTGTGTGTGTTTCAGCTTCTGTGTGTCTGTCTGACAGTCTGTTGTGTCTATGGATGTGTGTGTGTGTGATGGAGTGTGTGTGTGTGTGTGTGTGTGTGTGTGTGTGTGACCCCCTCCGACACCTGGCTATTCATTATGCATGCAGAGAGCAGCCGACACCAAAATGCCACACTTCATGAGCCAGTCTACAATCAAGACACACACACACACACAGACACACACACACACACACACACACACACACACACACACACTCCTATAAACAAACATGCACAAGTTTTACACATACTTTACTCTCACAAATACACACATGTACATATTAAGAACACACACGGATACCTGCATAAATAAAAATTGAGCACACACGTTGTAAACAAACACACACACACACACACGCACACACACACACACACACACGCACACACACAGAGTGTGTCATTCATACTGCTGCTTTACATTCTGTATAAATATCTTCTCTCTCGGTTATTAAAATATAAATTATGGCATTTTTTTATAAGACCCACAAACCTATTTATGGCTCAGTACAGGAGCTCATAAGGCAGAAGGTGGGATTCAGCATGGTGTGTGTGTGTGTGTGTGTGTGTGTGTGTGCGTGTGTGTGTGTGTGTGTGTGTGGGTAGATGTGGGCTCAGGGTTATTTCGTGTGGTTTTTAATGTGCGAATATTTCTTCTTTGTCACCTTTTAAGAACCAGTTTATGATTATTAATAATAAGTAAATGTTGAGGGTGTGCAGACTTAATCATCTAGTTTTAGCTTTTGGAGTCAAAAGTCAGTTTCTAAGATCAGATAAAGTGTCTTAATCTTAATAATTAAATGATGTGTGTTGGGAAGTTTGGCCCCCCGAAGCAGAAAGCAGTAACAAACTTGGTACTCAAATTACAAAATATTATGCCGATAACATAAACCAGTAAATAACATCAGTCAAGTCTGAAACACAGATTTCTCCATGTATGCAGACAGAAATAAAACAAATGAATATCTACATTGACAAAAGATCTTTTGGGCCTCTTAAACTGTCATTTTTGGAAATGATGCTAGCTGGTGATGCTTCAGTGGCTTCCTGTTGACTGCTTTTGATTGGACAGTACTATAGATGTTTCCTAGCAACCAATAAACACATTCCTAAATAATTTATTTGGGGAGACATTTCTTAATTAAATCACTAGGTTGAAACTAGTTTGTTTCGGGGGTGTTGTCCATGACGGCCAGTAGTTTTGCCATCATCTCCCGCCTCGACTGTGAAGTCCAGAAAACATCCCAGGACAGTTTACAGAGTCTCTTCCTGCTGCTGCCCCATCAGACTACAAACAAGATGGCTGACCACCACAGTCATTGTAGCGGTTAGCGGATAATGATGCTCTGCTATCCGGGCTGAGAGTCTAAAACTGTCGAGTGAAATCGCTTGTCATTTCCGTCATATTGGTGGGTCTGATATCACCATGTGAACCTCCTCGACGTGTTGCTGTAGCCGATAGAGACAGCTGCATGTCAGAAATCCTGTTGTGAAACATCGTCTGCATTTTACAATGTTAGTTAACTCCTCGTGCTCTGAAAAGTGTGTTTTAATGTGTGTGTGTTCCCATCCACTTAGCATTACATACAGCCAGACTGCCGTTTTATACAAAATCAACCTCCTGCTTAGTGAGACTGTAAGTGCTGAGAGAGAGAGAGAGGGAATAAAAGAGGAGCATCAGAGGAGAGAGACCGAGTAGAAAAATGAGAGGGATAAAGACGAGACGGGGGAGAAAGAGAGAAAAATAAACGAGACAGTCAATTAGAGAGACAGAGGCTATCAGTGAGGCTGAGAGAGAGAGAGGCAGAGAGACAGAGAGGCAGAGCAGCGGGAGTCTCGTCTCGTTATGATCCATCTCGTCTCTTTGTACCAGCTGACGTTTTTATGATGCGGCCTGCTGGCTGGGCTAATGGCTTCCTCCATTATACTGAGGGAACACAGTGACCCCGACACCCGGATAAACACAGCGCTCGCGTCACCCCCCCCCCCCCCCCCCCCCCGACCCAGCCTGCAGTCCGGCTGTGATTCAGTGCTGCCACACTGAACTGATTCTGTTACTGTAGCCCGGGACATGCTGGACTTCTGAAGCCAACAGAGTCCTGCAGGGATGACGTAAAAATGCTGACTCATATCTGGGCTTCAGGAGTCATGCCTGCAGGACTCTATACAGATATCAATATGAGATTTATTGTCTTACATGAACAAACATTTTGATCCCTTAAAGAATTGTGAAGACGTGAGTGCTCCATTTAGTTTTTAGTTTAGTAGATCTGAGTTTTTCCTCGTCCAGATCGAGAGGAGGATAGAGGATGTCGTATGCTGTACAGACTGTAAAGCCTTGAGGCAACTTTGTGATTTGTATAAATGAACTTGACTTGACTTAAGTGGCTGTTATGAAGCTTTTGATCATATCACATGATCTTCATCACAGATGCACATGTTTGACTCTCCTTCTGATCACTGAGAGGACTTCTTGTCCATCTTGGCTTCACAGTTTTGTCTCACTGGTTTGAAGTTGGTGGGACTCTGTTGACGAAGAATGAAGATTGAAGATGAAGAGAAAGAATCTGTGGACAGTTGTTGGATTTAACCTTGCTTGTTGCAGATTTAGTCACAAATATTGAATATAGAGATAAATCCATGAGGTTCAGAACCAAGCTGCTTTCTATAAAAACTAAGTGCAACATTTAAATTAAATTTACTTTGAAGTAAAGAGGTATGTGTTGTCATGCACAAGCTTTATTTATTGTTGTCAGTGTATACTCGAGACAACATCAGCGTTGTTTCTTACATATGTTTTGTTTCTAGTCTAGTCAGTCTTGAAAACCTCTCACACCCAAGAGATAAAAGACAATCGTCCGCCTGTGTCACCTCTTCAGCCCTGGCTGTTAAAGCCACCAGCGTGTCCATCGTTTTGCCTTTTGGTCAGTATTGCCCGTGTTGCCATGTGTGAACAGGCATTGTTCAAACCCACGTTGAGTTCAGAAGGACATTAAGAATATGTTGCAGCCGTAAAGCTCATGGTGTCCTGGGTTTGAATATTTATTACAAGGTGATGCTTCAGAACGTGCACATGTTGTATGGAACGATTAACTTACAGACATGGTAATGGTCTTCACTTATATGGGACTCTCATTCACACATTCGCACACCGATGGCGACCGCGCTGCCATGCAAGGTGCCGGCCTCCATCGGCAGCAACTTAGGGTTCAGTGTCTTGCTCAAGGACACTTCCACTTAACCACTGCGCCACCATGCCGCCCGTCATCAAACTTCTGAGCTTTTCACCTGACACACACAGTATGTAGCGTTTGAAGAGGCGAGTTGATCCAGATTTGCATTGACGGACCACGAGGCTCTCTCCAGCTAACAGCCTGATGTTTCCGTCTGTAAGCTAACCACCCTGATCTCCCTCCAGCTGTTAAATTCAGGTTAGTCGTCATTTAACAGCAGGATCGTCTTCCCGCTGATGTCTGATAACAACAACACGACTGCTGTCCTCAACTGAAGCACAGTGGGGCTGAACCAAAGCATATGAGACGCAGAGCCTCTGTTATTTGGACTACATCATGTACACATTGGAAGATAATTATTATTTCCTTCCCAAAGACCCCCCATCCGGTTGTAATCACTTCAGCCTTTTACCCACAGATCTCATCTTAAACCAAAGAGGAGACGAGCGGGACAGCTGCTGCGTCTCCACATAATAAACTTGTCAAACGCTGCTTCGGTCTCTCTCGCTGTAGAAACCTGCGGTGTTGCCGTCGCCCCCCCAGCTAAGCCCCGCTCTGCTCTGCAGCGGAGGCGCCGCTCCGTCCGCCGGCTCAAACCGCTCGCAGTGCATGCTCGCACTTAATAAACGGAGAGTAATTTGGCCAGCTGCGAGTGTGAGATGTTTTGATTCCCCAGTCGCAGTGTAAAGAAAAATGGAATGACAGAGGGAGAGGGAAACAGCAGTAATTATAAAACTAATTACCAAATGCTGATGATGCCCATAGGCTTTGCATAACTAAATTTAGACGAGGAAATTGCTTTCGGCTGCAGACGTCGCTGCCGGGCGTTTCGTTCATCCCCCCCCACCCCACCCTCGTCCTGCATGCTGTCACACACTCGCACACCAAAGAGGAAAAAATAATCACCATGGAAACAATTACTCGAACACCTTGTTTTTCCCTCTATCTTTTTTTCTTTATTTTGTTGGCAAACACAAAACAGCTCCAGGAAGTGTTGTTGTCCAACAATGTGTTGTAATGACAGAAAATATAGTTGCTTGTTTCTGCCCCCCCCCCCCCGAAAGACGTAACAATTAACTAGAACGTGGGGACGCTGAGCGAGAGAGTGAGAGTCATTCACTTATTGAATCAGGCTGTGTTTGTCTCTGCGGGTTTGCATATGAAATTACATGTTTTTGTCTCGCTGAGTGTCTACATGGATTTGTACACAGCTGAGTTCTGATTTTCCTCCGCAGTGATCAGCTGTCTGTTGTTCAGTTGGACCACAGTTTGATCATCCATTACAACTGTCTGTCTGTTCAGAATACAGCTGTCTGATTGGCTGAATTGAAAGGTTTTGCAGGAAAGTGTCTGGCCCAATGGAAGGGAACGTACCTGGTCACTTTGGGCAAATGTCCGTGTCATAGATAGAAGACAGGGTTCATTTTAGGGTTTTTTAAAGCAAGTCTGGAAGTGGTCGTGGAGATGCCTGAGCTTCTTCAGGACTGTTCAGGTTCCTGAAATACCCGGAACCAGTTTCCCGGTGCAGCCGGGGACCTTTGTTGGGACTGTAGGTTGTTTTAAATGTTTTACAGAGGAAGTTGTTTCATTCAGCTATAGTGATGTTGGAACGTGACCTGATGTATTATCAGACTGTAGGAGTCTTTTAGAGAGTTCTGGGTGTCTTTACCGTAAGCCTTGCTGGTGTCATTTACAATGTTTAGAGGAGAGTTTAAGAGGTTTTAAGAGAGTCAAGGGTTCTCTAAATGCACTCTACATTATTACAGGAACTTTAGGTGTCTTTTAGAGAGTTCTCGGGGTCTTTTAGGCATTACAGGTGTTGTTTAATGAGGTTTACAGAGGGTTTCAGGGGTTGTAAAGCCAGTTCTAGTTGTTTTCCAAGGGGCTAAAAGGATTCTTATGGGATTTTAGGTGTTTTTAGAGAGATCATTGAGGGCCTGCAGGTTTTATTTAAAGGGTTTAGAGGTTTTAAGATGGCTCCAATTGTATTTTAAGAGACTCTATGTTGTTTACAGGTTACATTAGATGTGTTGAAAGAGTTCTAGATATCTTTAAGGGGTTACAGAGGTGTTTAAGACAGTTCCAAGTCCTCTTGGATGTTTACAGGGATGTTAGGTGTGTTTTTTAGAGTTGTTTAAAAGAGTTCTAGGGCTCTCTGAAGGAACTCTACATTGATTATACACGTGCTGCCTACGATAGTTCCAGGTGTTGTTCATTAGGGTCAAGGGATGTTGACAGGGATGTTTCGTGTCTTACACGAAGTTCAAGGGAACTCTGAAGGGTGTCAGCGGTCATTCAAGAGGTCTTTGAAGAGGTTCTGGTATTTTGAGTGAATTTAAAGGATGCATTAGTGGATTCCAGGAGCCCTTGAGAGGGTTTTCGGTCTCTTTAGGTGGTTCAAGGTATCAGTGAGGAGTATTGTCGATAATAAAAACATCCTGGAGTCTCACGCCATTGTTGATAGACAGCATATGTCTTTTTTGTTTGTTTGTTTTGTTAATGTGACCTTCTTTCCCATCAGGCCTTTCTGTTTCCAGGAAATCCCACAGTTGTTGGAATCACTTTATATTAATCATAGTGAGACTCTTGTGAAGGACGTTTACCCATTAGAGCTGATGTCCTTACTAACCCTGTTATACATCTAATGTCCTTTTCTAATCTGTTTATCCAGCTTTCCCTCCATACTAGACAAATGGGACATTATTGGCTTATGTAGTGTACACTGTTAGGCCCCCAGCAGTCAATCATCCTCTCTAATATTCAGAAAGGCAAGCTTTGACACTGAATTAAAACTGACATGAAAAGCATGTGTTGAACAAAGTAAAGTATTTCCAATCAGGTGTAATTGGCTTGTCGGAGCCAGCGGTGATATATGTTGGTAATTAGTTAAGCGGCCTGAGTTTGTCTCAAAGGGTGTTTTTTATTTTTTAATTATTTTTCCCCCCCTCCTCCTACAGCTAATCGTGAATCAAAATGTCAGAATAAACTGGGAAATAAGGAGCTTTTTAAAGAGCTGCAGCACCGATTGCCAATACACTTGACTGGACTGGATGGGAGTTGAGGGAGTGGGCAGGGATGTGGAGTTTTACCCATCAAGTTGTCTTGGTATCAAGAGTATGCCCACCAATAAATACAGAAATACAGTTACCATGGAAACCGTGTATGTGCCAACAGGGGGAGGAGGTCACAATATATACACTACTTGGTAGACCACTCACCCCTGTAAAGTCCTAAAAGTGTGATTGTTTTCATGTTTTAACTCAAGTTGAAGGACTTAAATGCCACATGTGAAGCAAACAGAAAATGGTGAGTAATTTAATGTCAAATCTAAATGTGTTCACAGACTTTGGAGTAATGAATTGTCCAGAGTTGTGCCGAGGAAAATTAAGGAAATTAACTACAAATAATCAATCTGAATATTTCATTAATTTGGGAGTCGTCCACTGCAAAACAAATTTCTCTGGGCGAGATTAATTGTACTGGCAAAAAGGAGTGATTCTAATTAGGATTGTCGCCTTTTATGTGTGAACATGATGAGTATTCGCTGAGTCCAACCAACATCTAGCAGGTATGTGAAAGTGTGGAATTAGAAGGTGACCACCATGATCAGAGCTCTTAATGGAGATGACAGCAGGAATTAGTTCTTGATGTTGAAGCAGTTTTCACAACTTGAGTAAGTCATTAAAATCTAGTTTAATGAAGGAAAAGAAAGTCTGGTTTCATATTGTGGACATATTTACAGAAATGTAATCTAATGGTAAATTGATTTTTTTATTTGGTCTTTTAATTCACTGCGTTTGGTGGCAAGAATACGTGATTGGATTCATATTGACGTGAACTGAATATTACTGACTGATTGGTATTTTGTGACTGTGATGTTGTTTTCAGGGCCGCCGTGTGACCTTGTAAATATATGGAAAGGTATTTCTTCACTTAAGACACCTGACTTTAATAGCTTGAAACAATCATAAAATTTAAAGGATAAGTAAGTCGATATTCAACATGTTCAGACTCCGACCAACAGTGAATGTGTCGTCTTCTTCCTGTGTGCCACACAGCTCCATTGTCATCCAAAAGGTTTATTATACGCCGTCCTGCTGCCCCAAATACTCACGAGAGCACCAAATGTGGATTAATCCACTGCTGAAAATAGTCCCTAACAAATGCACTATTTCATTTGCACTATGACAAATTTTAAAATGCGTTGATGTTAAATGACCAATTCCTGCACATTCAGTAAACCATTATTATAGTTACAGTCTGGATGAATGTGAGATGTCAGAGTGGAAGATACAAACAGAGCTCATGATAGCAGTGACTCCACACACACACAGATAAATACATACACTCACCCATGATGTGCAGTTATATAATGTGAGCGCACACACAGACTGCTGCGCTCTCAGATTGAAACCAATGGATTGAATGGATTTTTACAATTTAAAATGTAACAGGGGAGAGTTGGAGGACACGGAGAGAGAGAGATGAATGAATCAGAAAGAGAGAGAGAGAATTAGATCAACTGGAGATGGAGAGAGAGAGAGAGAGGGCGGCCGAGCTTGTGTTTGCTGGGCCGTGAAGCGTTCAGCTGTACCGCCATTTGAACGCTCCGTTAGCAGTCGAGCCATTTCTTAATAAGTGCTCTCTGAAACACTCCTCCCCTCCATCCCTCTATCTGTCTCTACCTCCGTCCCTCCATCTCATCCACATCCTTCATCTGCTCCCATCTTTATGCCCTCACTCCTCTATCTCACGCTCAGACCGGCATTGAATCTGGGCTTTATTTGAGTTTGTACCTGTTAAAAGTAGAGTGGAAAGGTTCATTAAATGTTCAGTAAGTTCATTTATTTATACGCCACCTTTCAAGAGCAGAGAGGTTCGATGAGGCTAAATAAAGTTTGTTGTGGGAAAGAGGAGATACAGTTTGTGGAAAAGCGTATTTCCTTGATAGCATTTCTTATGTTGTTTTCATTTCAACAACAGGACCCCCCCCTGCAGAAGTCTTAAAGACACAGTCAAGTTAGGGTTAGATTCAAACCAGCCGACGCAGCTGAAGTTTGACTAAAATGCTCATACTTGGTCCTGAGAGCCGCAGACAGGAAGTCAGACAGTATTGAGAGACGGACTGACGCAGTGTTTAGGTTTTGTTGACAATAAGAAACATTGAATAACACCAGCCTTATTCCTTCAATCTGTTTCTCTCCTTCTGCATAAACACACACACACACACAAATGATTTGCCGACCAGTGCCAGTTAGCCCTTTGTCTGATTAGCATGTCTATGGGTTTTCCCAGCCACATCTAGCGCCAGCTAATTAGCATGAACACACACACAGTTACAGTATGTGAAATGACTGCTGTGCTGCTCCTGGAAATCTACTCTCTCTCTCTCTCTTACTGAAGCTATTCCCCAGTCCACCCCCCATCCGTCCTCCCATCCATCCTCCCATCCATCCTCCCATCCTTCCTTCCCTCCTTCGTTCTACCTCCTTGCTTTCTCTTTTGTTCCTTTTGTCCTTCCTTCATCCCCCCCTCCTTCACCCTATCCTTTCCGTTGTCACTCGTTCACTTTCTTTTCCTCCCATTTTTCTCCCCTCCTTTTCCTCCTGCATCCTTGCCTCCTTCATTTCCTCCTTTTTTTCCAAACTTGTTCCACTGTCTCCTTTCCTTTATTATGTCCTTCTTCCCTAGCTATTTCCTTTCTTAACTCCCTCCCTCCCCTCCCTCCCCTCCTTTATGTCTTCCTCTTCAAACCAAAGACAATCTGCTGCTGGACTAATTACAGCTGTTGTTTCCGAACTACAACACTGGAAATCTTCTGTTGTATATTAACATAGTGAAGATGAAAAAAAAACGTTGCTTTGAGGCTAAATGCAGAGAAAGTTCATTTTGAAGCCATCTGTCCCTCAGGACGCTGATTAATTTGTCGCCGGCTGCCTGTCACTCAAAC